>NW_027513348.1:0-216546 GCF_048772815.1 Callospermophilus lateralis | reverse complement strand
AGTGGGATTGTTGTAGTGATCACTACCTGAAAGTATCATGAAGATTGGATGAAAAAATATATGCTGATATTTCAGGACTTTCGTAGTTTTTTGGAAGATTGGAAACCCCTTTCAATGAAGGTGTTTTTCGCCCATCTCTGCTTAGGGCTACATCAACAGGAAACAAACCATAGAGATAGAACTTAGAACTACTTCATTCTGTGAAGTTTCAGGAAGCTAGCACAAACTGTGTTTGATTTACAGTTCCAACTACTTCTATCCATATAGGAGAAATCAGAGCGAAACCTAACAATCGAAACTGTTAGTGCAAACGAATGCTTCAACCTAGATGTACGAAACTTGGGCAGCCAAGTGAGATTGTTGTAGTGATGATTACCTGAATGTATTGTGAAGATTGGATGAAAAAATATATGCTGAGAATTCAGGAGACTCACGGTTTTTTGGAAGCTTGGAAGACCTTTTCAATGAAGGTGTGTGCCCGCCAGTGTCTGCTTAGGGCTTAATCAAGCGGAAACAAACCATAGAAATAGAACATGGAACTACTTCATTGTGTCAAGTTTCAAGAAGATAGCACAAACCCTGTTTGATTTAGAGTTCTAACTACACCTATCCATATATGAGAAAACAGAGTGAAACGTAAAAATTGAAACTGTTACTGCAAACGAATGCTTCAACCTAGAAGAACGAACGTTGGGCAACCAAGTGGGATTGTTGTAGTGATCACTACCTGAAAGTATCATGAAGATTGGATGAAAAAATTTATGCGGAGATTTCAGGACTTTTGTAGTTTTTTGGAAGATTGGAAACCCCTTTCAATGAATGTTTTTAGCCCATCTCTGCTTACTGCTACATCAAGAGGAAACAAACCATAGAGATAGAACTTAGAACTACTTCATTCTGTGAAGTTTCAAGAAGCTAGCACAAACCGTGTTTGATTTACAGTTCCAACTACATCTATTCATATAGGAGAAATCAGAGTGAAACCTAACAATCGAAACTGTTAGTGCAAATGAATGCTGCAACCTAGATGTACGAAACTTGGGCAGCCAAGTGAGATTGTTGTAGTGATGATTACCTGAATGTATTCTGAAGATTGGATGAAAAAACATATGCTGAGAATTCAGGAGACTCATGGATTTTTGGAATCTTGCAAGACCTTTTCAATGAAAGTTTGTGCCCGCCATTCTCTGCTAAGGGCTTAATCAAGCGGAAACAAACCATAGATATAGAACATGGAAGTACTTCATTGTGTTAAGTTTCGAGAAGCTACACAAACCGTGTTTGATTTAGAGTTCTAACTACACCTATCCATATATGAGAAAACAGAGTGAAACGTGAAAATTGAAACTGTTACTGCAAAAGAATGCTTCAACCTAGAAGAACGAAAGTTGGGCAGCCAAGTGGGATTGTTGTAGTGATCACTACCTGAAAGTATCATGAATATTGGATGAAAAAATATATGCTGATATTTCAGGACTTTAGTAGTTTTTTTGGAAGATTGGAAACCCCTTTCAATGAAGGTGTTTTTCGCCCATCTCTGCTTAGGGCTACATCAAGAGGAAACAAACCATAGAGATAGAACTTAGAACTACTTCATTCTGTGAAGTTTCAAGAAGCTAGCACAAACCGTGTTTGATTTAGAGTTCCAAATACATCTATCCATATAGGAGAAATCAGAGTGAAACCTAACAATCGAAACTGTTAGTGCAAACGAATGATTCAACCTAGAATTACAAAACTTGGGCAGCCAAGTGAGATTGTTGTAGTGATGATTACCTGAAAGTATTGTGAAGATTGGATGAAAATATATATGCTGAGAATTCAGGTGACTCATGGTTTTTTGGAATCTTGGAAGACCTTTTCAATGAAAGTTTGTGCCCCCCAGGCTCTGCTTAGTGATACATCAAGCGGAAACAAACCATAGAGATAGAACATGGAACTACTTCATTGTGTCAAGTTTTGAGAAGCTAGCACAAACCGTGTTTGATTTAGAGTTCTAACTACACCTATCCATATATGAGAAAACAGAGTGAAACGTAAAAATTGAAACTGTTACTGCAAACGAATGCTTCAACCTAGAAGAACTAACCTTGGGCAACCAAGTGGGATTGTTGTAGTGATCATTACCTGAAAGTATCACGAAGTTTGGATGAAAAAATGTATGCTGAAATTTCAGGATTTTGTAGATGTTTGGAAGATTGGAAACCCCTTTCAATGAAGGTGTTTTTAGCCCATCTCTGCTTAGGGCTACATCAAGAGGAAACAAACCATAGAGATAGCACTTAGAACTACTTCATTCTGTGATGTTTCAAGAAGCTAGCACAAACCGTGTTTGATTTAGAGTTCCAACTACATCTATCCATATAGGAGAAATCAGATTGAAACCTAACAATCGAAACTGTTAGTGCAAAGGAATGCTTCAACCTAGAAGTACGGAACTTGGGCAGTCAAGTGAGATTGTTGTAGTGATGATTACCTGAAAGTATTGTGAAGATTGGATGAAAAAACATATGCTGAGAATTCAGGAGACTACTGGTTTTTTGGAAGCTTGGAGGACCTTTTCAATGAAGGTGTGTGCCCGCCAGTGTCTGCTTAGGGCTTAATCAAGTGGAAACAAACCATAGAGATAGAACATGGAACTACTCCATTGTGTCAAGTTTCAAGAAGCTAGCACAAACCGTGTTTGATTTAGAGTTCTAAATGCACCTATCCATATATGAGAAAACAGAGTGAAACGTAAAAATTGAAACTGTTACTGAAAACGAATGCTTCAACCTAGAAGAACGAACGTTGGGCAACCAAGTGGGATTGTTGTAGTGATCAATACCTGAAAGTATCATGAAGATTGGATGAAAAAATGCATGCTTCGATTTCAGGACTTTTGTAGTTTTTTGGAAGATTGGAAATCCCTTTCAATGAAGGTGTTTTTCGCCCATCTCTGCTTAGGGCTACATCAAGAGGAAACAAACCATAGAGATAGAACTTAAAACTACTTCATTCTGTGAAGTTTCAAGAAGCTAGCACAAACCGTGTTTGATTTACAGTTCCATCTACATCTATCCATATAGGAGAAATCAGAGTGAAACCTAACAATCGAAACTGTTAGTGCAAACGAATGCTTCAACCTAGAAGTACGAAACTTGGGCAGCCAAGTGAGATTGTTGTAGTGATGATTACCTGAATGTATTGTGAAGATTGGATGAAAAAATATATGCTGAGGATACCGGAGACTCATGGGTTTTGGAAGATTGGAAGACGTTTTCAATGAAGGTGTTTGCCTGCCAGTCTCTGCTTAGGGCTTAATCAAGAGGAAACAAACCATAGAGATAGAACATGGAACTACTTCATTGTGTCAAGTTTCGAGAAGCTAGCACAAACCGTGTTTGATTTAGAGTTCTAACTACACCTATCCATATATGAGAAAACAGAGTGAAACCTGAAAATTGAAACTGATACTGCAAACGAATGCTTCAACCTAGAAGAACGAAAGTTGGGCAGCCAAGTGGGATTGTTGTAGTGATCACTACCTGAAAGTATCATGAAGATTGGATGAAAAAATATATGCTGATATTTCAGGACTTTAGTAGTTTTTTGGAAGATTGAAAACCCCTTTCAATGAAGGTGTTTTTCGCCGATCTCTGCTTAGGGCTACATCAAGAGGAAACAAACCATAGAGATAGAACTTAGAACTACTTCATTCTGTGAAGTTTCAAGAAGCTAGCACAAACCGTGTTTGATTTAGAGTTCCAACTACATCTATCCATATAGGAGAAAACAGACTGAAACCTAACAATCAAAACAGTTAGTGCAAACGAATGCTTCAACCTAGAAGAACGAAACTTGGGCAGCCAAGTGAGATTGTTGTAGTGATGATTACCTGAAAGTATTGTGAAGATTGGATGAAAAAATATATGCTGAGGATACAGGAGACTCATGGGTTTTGGAAGATTGGAAGACCTTTTCAATGAAGGTGTTTGCCCGACAGTCTCTGCTTAGTGCTTAATCAAGCGGAAACAAACCATAGAGATAGAACATGGAACTACTTCATTGTGTCAAGTTTCGAGAAGCTAGCACAAACCGTGTTTGATTTAGAGTTCTAACTACACCTATCCATATATGAGAAAACAGAGTGAAACCTGAAAATTGAAACTGATACTGCAAACGAATGCTTCAACCTAGAAGAACGAACGTTTGGCAACCAAGTGGGATTATTGTAGTGATCACTACCTGAAAGTATCATGAAGATTGGATGAAAAAATGTATGCTGAGATTTCAGGACTTTTGTAGTTTTTTGGAAGATTGAAAACCCCTTTCAATGAAGGTGTTTTTCGCCCATCTCTCCTTAGGGCTACATCAAGAGGAAACAAACCATAGAGATAGAACTTAGAACTACTTCATTCTGTGAAGTTTCAAGAAGCTAGCACAAACCGTGTTTGATTTACAGTTCCAACTACATCTATTCATATAGGAGAAATCAGAGTGAAACCTAACAATCGAAACTTTTAGTGCAAACGAATGCTTCAACCTAGATGTACGAAACTTGGGCAGCCAAGTGAGATTGTTGTAGTGATGATTACATGAATGTATTGTGAAGATTGGATGAAAAAACATATGCTGAGAATTTAGGAGACTCATGGTTTTTTGGAATCTTGGAAGACCTTTTCAATGAAAGTTTGTGCCTGCCAGTCTCTGCTAAGGGCTTAATCAAGCGGAAACAAACCATAGATATAGAACATGGAACTACTTCATTGTGTTAAGTTTCGAGAAGCTACACAAACCGTGTTTGATTTAGAGTTCTAACTACACCTATCCATATATGAGAAAACAGAGTGAAACGTGAAAATTGAAACTGTTACTGCAAACGAATGCTTCAACCTAGAAGAACGAAAGTTGGGCAGCCAAGTGGGATTGTTGTAGTGATCACTACCTGAAAGTATCATGAATATTGGATGAAAAAATATATGCTGATATTTCAGGACTTTAGTAGTTTTTTGGAAGATTGGAAAGCCCTTTCAATGAAGGTGTTTTTCGCCCATCTCTGCTTAGGGCTACATCAAGAGGAAACAAACCATAGAGATAGCACTTAGAACTACTTCATTCTGTGAAGTTTCAAGAAGCTAGCACAAACCGTGTTTGATTTAGAGTTCCAAATACATCTATCCATATAGGAGAAATCAGAGTGAAACCTAACAGTCGAAACTGTTAGTGCAAACGAATGATTCAACCTAGAATTACAAAACTTGGGCAGCCAAGTGAGATTGTTGTAGTGATGATTACCTGAAAGTATTGTGAAGATTGGATGAAAAAATATATGCTGAAAATTCAGGAGACTCCTGGTTTTTTGGAAGCTTGGAAGACCTTTTCAATGAAGGTGTGTGCCCGCCAGTGTCTGCTTAGGGCTTAATCAAGCTGAAACAAACCATAGAGATAGAACATGGAACTTCTCTATTGTGTCAAGTTTCAAGAAGCTAGCACAAACCGTGTTTGATTTAGAGTTCTAACTGCACCTATCCATATATGAGAAAACAGAGTGAAACGTAAAAATTGAAACTGTTACTGCAAACGAATGCTTCAACCTAGAAGAACGAATGTTGGGCAAACAAGTGGGATTGTTGTAGTGATCACTACCTGAAAGTATCATGAAGATTGGATGAAAAAATGTATGCTTCGATTTCAGGACTTTTGTAGTTTTTTGGAAGATTGGAAATCCCTTTCAATGAAGGTGTTTTTCGCCCATCTCTACTTAGGGCTACATCAAGAGGAAACAAACCATAGAGATAGAACTTAGAACTACTTCATTCTGTGAAGTTTCAAGAAGCTAGCACAAACCGTGTTTGATTTACAGTTCCATCTACATCTATCCATATAGGAGAAATCAGAGTGAAACCTAACAATCAAAACTGTTAGTGCAAACGAATGCTTCAACCTAGAAGTACGAAACTTGGGCAGCCAAGTGAGATTGTTGTAGTGATGATTACCTGAAAGTATTGTGAAGATTGGATGAAAAAATATATGCTGAGGATACAGGAGACTCATGGGTTTTGGAAGATTGGAAGACCTTTTCAATGAAGGTGTTTGCCCGCCAGTCTCTGCTTAGGGCTTAATCAAGCGGAAACAAACCATAGAGATAGAACATGGAACTACTTCATTGTGTCAAGTTTCGAGAAGCTAGCACAAACCGTGTTTGATTTAGAGTTCTAACTACACCTATCCATATATGAGAAAACAGAGTGAACCCTGAAAATTGAAACTGATACTGCAAACGAATGCTTCAACCTAGAAGAACGAAAGTTGGGCAGCCAAGTGGGATTGTTGTAGTGATCACTACCTGAAAGTATCATGAAGATTGGATGAAAAAATATATGCTGATATTTCAGGACTTTCGTAGTTTTTTGGAAGATTGGAAACCCCTTTCAATGAAGGTGTCTTTCGCCCATCTCTGCTTAGGGCTACATCAACAGGAAACAAACCATAGAGATAGAACTTAGAACTACTTCACTCTGTGAAGTTTCAAGAAGCTAGCACAAACCGTGTTTGATTTACAGTTCCAACTACTTCTATCCATATAGGAGAAATCAGAGCGAAACCTAACAATCGAAACTGTTAGTGCAAACGAATGCTTCAACCTAGATGTACGAAACCTGGGCATCCAAGTGAGATTGTTGTAGTGATGATTACCTGAATGTATTGTGAAGATTGGATGAAAAAATATATGCTGAGTATTCAGGAGACTCACGGTTTTTTGGAAGCTTGGAGGACCTTTTCAATGAAGGTGTGTGCCCGCCAGTGTCTGCTTAGGGCTTAATCAAGCGGAAACAAACCATAGAGATAGAACATGGAACTACTTCATTGTGTCAAGTATCAAGAAGATAGCACAAACCCTGTTTGATTAAGAGTTCTAACTACACCTATCCATATATGAGAAAACAGAGTGAAACGTAAAAATTGAAACTGTTACTGCAAACGAATGCTTCAACCTAGAAGAACGAACGTTGGGCAACCAAGTGGGATTGTTGTAGTGATCATTACCTGAAAGTATCACGAAGATTGGATGAAAAAATGTATGCTGATATTTCAGGACTCTTGTAGTTTTTTGGAAGACAGGAAACCCTTTTCAATGAAGGTGTTTTTAGCCCATCTCTGCTTAGGGCTACATCAAGAGGAAAAAACCATAGAGATAGCACTTAGAACTACTTCATTCTGTGATGTTTCAAGAAGCTAGGACAAACCTTGTTTGATTTAGAGTTCCAACTACATCTATCCGTATAGGAGAACACAGAGTGAAACCTAACAATCGAAACTGTTAGTGCAAACGATGCTTCAACCTAGAATTACAAAACTTGGGCAGCCAAGTGAGATTGTTGTAGTGATGATTACCTGAAAGTATTGTGAAGATTGGATGAAAAAATATATGCTGAGAATTCAGGAGACTCATGGTTTTTTGGAAGCATGGAAGACCTTTTCAATGAAAGTTTGTGCCCGCCAGGCTCTGCTTAGGGCTACATCAATCGGAAACAAACCATAGAGATAGAACATGGAACTACTTCATTGTGTCAAGATTCGAGAAGCTAGCACAAACCGTGTTTGATTTAGAGTTCTAACTACACCTATCCATATATGATAAAACAGAGTGAAATGTAAAAATTGAAACTGTTACTGCCAAAGAATGCTTCAACCTAGAAGAACGAACGTTGGGCAACCAAGTGGGATTGTTGTAGTGATCATTACCTGAAAGTATCATGAAGATTGGATGAAAAAATGTATGCTGAGATTTCAGGACTTTTGTAGTTTTTTGGAAGATTGGAAACCCCTTTCAATGAAGGTGTTTTTCGCCCATCTCTGCTTAGGGCTACATCAAGAGGAAACAAACCATAGAGATAGAACTTAGAACTACTTCATTCTGTGAAGTTTCAAGAAGCTAGCACAAACCGTGTTTGATTTACAGTTCCAACTACATCTATTCATATAGGAGAAATCAGAGTGAAACCTAACAATCGAAACTGTTAGTGCAAATGAATGCTTCAACCTAGATGTACGAAACTTGGGCAGCCAAGTGAGATTGTTTTAGTGATGATTACCTGAATGTATTCTGAAGATTGGATGAAAAAACATATGCTGAGAATTCAGGAGACTCATGGTTTTTTGGAATCTTGCAAGACCTTTTCAATGAAAGTTTGTGCCCGCCAGTCTCTGCTAAGGGCTTAATCAAGCGGAAACAAACCATAGATATAGAACATGGAACTACTTCATTGTGTTAAGTTTCGAGAAGCTACACAAACCGTGTTTGATTTAGAGTTCTAACTACACCTATCCATATATGAGAAAACAGAGTGAAACGTGAAAATTGAAACTGTTACTGCAAAAGAATGCTTCAACCTAGAAGAACGAAAGTTGGGCAGCCAAGTGGGATTGTTGTAGTGATCACTACCTGAAAGTATCATGAATATTGGATGAAAAAATATATGCTGATATTTCAGGACTTTAGTAGTTTTTTTGGAAGATTGGAAACCCCTTGCAATGAAGGTGTTTTTCGCCCATCTCTGCTTAGGGCTACATCAAGAGGAAACAAACCATAGAGATAGCACTTAGAACTACTTCATTCTGTGAAGTTTCAAGAAGCTAGCACAAACCGTGTTTGATTTAGAGTTCCAAATACATCTATCCATATAGGAGAAATCAGAGTGAAACCTAACAATCGAAACTGTTAGTGCAAACGAATGATTCAACCTAGAATTACAAAACTTGGGCAGCCAAGTGAGATTGTTGTAGTGATGATTACCTGAAAGTATTGTGAAGATTGGATGAAAATATATATGCTGAGAATTCAGGAGACTCATGGTTTTTTGGGATCTTGGAAGACCTTTTCAATGAAAGTTTGTGCCCCCCAGGCTCTGCTTAGTGATACATCAAGCGGAAACAAACCATAGAGATAGAACATGGAACTACTTCATTGTGTCAAGTTTCGAGAAGCTAGCACAAACCGTGTTTGATTTAGAGTTCTAACTACACCTATCCATATATGAGAAAACAGAGTGAAACGTAAAAATTGAAACTGTTACTGCAAACGAATGCTTCAACTTAGAAGAACTAACCTTGGGCAACCAAGTGGGATTGTTGTAGTGATCATTACCTGAAAGTATCACGAAGTTTGGATGAAAAAATGTATGCTGAAATTTCAGGACTTTTGTAGATGTTTGGAAGATTGGAAACCCCTTTCAATGAAGGTGTTTTTAGCCCATCTCTGCTTAGGGCTACATCAAGAGGAAACAAACCATAGAGATAGAACTTAGAACTACTTCATTCTGTGAAGTTTCAAGAAGCTAGCACAAACCGTGTTTGATTTACAGTTCCATCTACATCTATCCATATAGGAGAAATCAGAGTGAATCCTAACAATCAAAACTGTTAGTGCAAACGAATGCTTCAACCTAGAAGTACGAAACTTGGGCAGCCAAGTGAGATTGTTGTAGTGATGATTACCTGAAAGTATTGTGAAGATTGGATGAAAAAATATATGCTGAGGATACAGGAGACTCATGGGTTTTGGAAGATTGGAAGACCTTTTCAATGAAGGTGTTTGCCCGCCAGTCTCTGCTTAGGGCTTAATCAAGCGGAAACAAACCATAGAGATAGAACATGGAACTACTTCATTGTGTCAAGTTTCGAGAAGCTAGCACAAACCGTGTTTGATTTAGAGTTCTAACTACACCTATCCATATATGAGAAAACAGAGTGAAACCTGAAAATTGAAACTGATACTGCAAACGAATGCTTCAACCTAGAAGAACGAAAGTTGGGCAGCCAAGTGGGATTGTTGTAGTGATCACTACCTGAAAGTATCATGAAGATTGGATGAAAAAATATATGCTGATATTTCAGGACTTTCGTAGTTTTTTGGAAGATTGGAAACCCCTTTCAATGAAGGTGTTTTTCGCCCATCTCTGCTTAGGGCTACATCAACAGGAAACAAACCATAGAGATAGAACTTAGAACTACTTCATTCTGTGAAGTTTCAAGAAGCTAGCACAAACCGTGTTTGATTTACAGTTCCAACTACTTCTATCCATATAGGAGAAATCAGAGCGAAACCTAACAATCGAAACTGTTAGTGCAAACGAATGCTTCAACCTAGAAGAACGAAACTTGGGCAGCCAAGTGAGATTGTTGTAGTGATGATTACCTGAATGTATTGTGAAGATTGGATGAAAAAATATATGCTGAGTATTCAGGAGACTCACGGTTTTTTGGAAGCTTGGAGGACCTTTTCAATGAAGGTGTGTGCCCGCCAGTGTCTGCTTAGGGCTTAATCAAGCGGAAACAAACCATAGAGATAGAACATGGAACTACTTCATTGTGTCAAGTATCAAGAAGATAGCACAAACCCTGTTTGATTAAGAGTTCTAACTACACCTATCCATATATGAGAAAACAGAGTGAAACGTAAAAATTGAAACTGTTACTGCAAACGAATGCTTCAACCTAGAAGAACGAACGTTGGGCAACCAAGTGGGATTGATGTAGTGATCATTACCTGAAAGTATCACGAAGATTGGATGAAAAAATGTATGCTGAGATTTCAGGACTCTTGTAGTTTTTTGGAAGATAGGAAACCCTTTTCAATGAAGGTGTTTTTAGCCCATCTCTGCTTAGGGCTACATCAAGAGGAAACAAACCATAGAGATAGCACTTAGAACTACTTCATTCTGTGATGTTTCAAGAAGCTAGCACAAACCTTGTTTGATTTAGAGTTCCAACTACATCTATCCGTATAGGAGAACACAGAGTGAAACCTAACAATCGAAACTGTTAGTGCAAACGATGCTTCAACCTAGAATTACAAAACTTGGGCAGCCAAGTGAGATTGTTGTAGTGATGATTACCTGAAAGTATTGTGAAGATTGGATGAAAAAATATATGCTGAGAATTCAGGAGACTCCTGGTTTTTTGGAAGCTTGGAGGACCTTTTCAATGAAGGTGTGTGCCCGCCAGTGTCGGCTTAGGGCTTAATCAAGTGGAAACAAACCATAGAGATAGAACATGGAACTACTCCATTGTGTCAAGTTTCAAGAAGCTAGCACAAACCGTGTTTGATTTAGAGTTCTAACTGCACCTATCCATATATGAGAAAACAGAGTGAAACGTAAAAATTGAAACTGTTACTGAAAACGAATGCTTCAACCTAGAAGAACGAACGTTGGGCAACCAAGTGGGATTGTTGTAGTGATCAATACCTGAAAGTATCATGAAGATTGGATGAAAAAATGCATGCTTCGATTTCAGGACTTTTGTAGTTTTTTGGAAGATTGGAAATCCCTTTCAATGAAGGTGTTTTTCGCCCATCTCTGCTTAGGGCTACATCAAGAGGAAACAAACCATAGAGATAGAACTTAAAACTACTTCATTCTGTGAAGTTTCAAGAAGCTAGCACAAACCGTGTTTGATTTACAGTTCCATCTACATCTATCCATATAGGAGAAATCAGAGTGAAACCTAACAATCGAAACTGTTAGTGCAAACGAATGCTTCAACCTAGAAGTACGAAACTTGGGCAGCCAAGTGAGATTGTTGTAGTGATGATTACCTGAATGTATTGTGAAGATTGGATGAAAAAATATATGCTGAGGATACCGGAGACTCATGGGTTTTGGAAGATTGGAAGACGTTTTCAATGAAGGTGTTTGCCTGCCAGTCTCTGCTTAGGGCTTAATCAAGCGGAAACAAACCATAGAGATAGAACATGGAACTACTTCATTGTGTCAAGTTTCGAGAAGCTAGCACAAACCGTGTTTGATTTAGAGTTCTAACTACACCTATCTATATATGAGAAAACAGAGTGAAACCTGAAAATTGAAACTGATACTGCAAACGAATGCTTCAACCTAGAAGAACGAAAGTTGGGCAGCCAAGTGGGATTGTTGTAGTGATCACTACCTGAAAGTATCATGAAGATTGGATGAAAAAATATATGCTGATATTTCAGGACTTTAGTAGTTTTTTGGAAGATTGGAAACCCCTTTCAATGAAGGTGTTTTTCGCCCATCTCTGCTTAGGGCTACATCAAGAGGAAACAAACCATAGAGATAGAACTTAGAACTACTTCATTCTGTGAAGTTTCACGAAGCTAGCACAAACCGTGTTTGATTTACAGTTCCAACTACATCTATTCATATAGGAGAAATCAGAGTGAAACCTAACAATCGAAACTGTTAGTGCAAACGAATGCTTCAACCTAGATGTACGAAACTTGGGCAGCCAAGTGAGATTGTTGTAGTGATGATTACATGAATGTATTGTGAAGATTGGATGAAAAAACATATGCTGAGAATTTAGGAGACTCATGGTTTTTTGGAATCTTGGAAGACCTTTTCAATGAAAGTTTGTGCCTGCCAGTCTCTGCTAAGGGCTTAATCAAGCGGAAACAAACCATAGATATAGAACATGGAACTACTTCATTGTGTTAAGTTTCGAGAAGCTACACAAACCGTGTTTGATTTAGAGTTCTAACTACACCTATCCATATATGAGAAAACAGAGTGAAACGTGAAAATTGAAACTGTTACTGCAAACGAATGCTTCAACCTAGAAGAACGAAAGTTGGGCAGCCAAGTGGGATTGTTGTAGTGATCACTACCTGAAAGTATCATGAAGATTGGATGAAAAAATATATGCTGATATTTCAGACTTTAGTAGTTTTTTTGAAGATTGGAAAGCCCTTTCAATGAAGGTGTTTTTCGCCCATCTCTGCTTAGGGCTACATCAAGAGGAAACAAACCATAGAGATAGCACTTAGAACTACTTCATTCTGTGAAGTTTCAAGAAGCTAGCACAAACCGTGTTTGATTTAGAGTTCCAAATACATCTATCCATATAGGAGAAATCAGAGTGAAAGCTAACAATCGAAACTGTTAGTGCAAACGAATGATTCAACATAGAATTACAAAACTTGGCAGCCAAGTGAGAATGTTGTAGTGATGATTACCTGAAAGTATTGTGAAGATTGGATGAAAAAATATATGCTGAAAATTCAGGAGACTCCTGGTTTTTTGGAAGCTTGGAGGACCTTTTCAATGAAGGTGTGTGCCCGCCAGTGTCGGCTTAGGGCTTAATCAAGCGGAAACAAACCATAGAGATAGAACATGGAAATTCTCTATTGTGTCAAGTTTCAAGAAGCTAGCACAAACCGTGTTTGATTTAGAGTTCTAACTGCACCTATCCATATATGAGAAAACAGAGTGAAACGTAAAAATTGAAACTGTTACTGCAAACGAATGCTTCAACCTAGAAGAACGAATGTTGGGCAAACAAGTGGGATTGTTGTAGTGATCACTACCTGAAAGTATCATGAAGATTGGATGAAAAAATGTATGCTTCAATTTCAGGACTTTTGTAGTTTTTTGGAAGATTGGAAATCCCTTTCAATGAAGGTGTTTTTCGCCCATCTCTACTTAGGGCTACATCAAGAGGAAACAAACCATAGAGATAGAACTTAGAACTACTTCATTCTGTGAAGTTTCAAGAAGCTAGCACAAACCGTGTTTGATTTACAGTTCCATCTACATCTATCCATATAGGAGAAATCAGAGTGAAACCTAACAATCGAAACTGTTAGTGCAAACGAATGCTTCAACCTAGAAGTACGAAACTTGGGCAGCCAAGTGAGATTGTTGTAGTGTTGATTACCTGAAAGTATTGTGAAGATTGGATGAAAAAATATATGCTGAGGATACAGGAGACTCATGGGTTTTGGAAGATTGGAAGACCTTTTCAATGAAGGTGTTTGCCCGCCAGTCTCTGCTTAGGGCTTAATCAAGCGGAAACAAACCATAGAGATAGAACATGGAACTACTTCATTGTGTCAAGTTTCGAGAAGCTAGCACAAACCGTGTTTGATTTAGAGTTCTAACTACACCTATCCATATATGAGAAAACAGAGTGAACCCTGAAAATTGAAACTGATACTGCAAACGAATGCTTCAACCTAGAAGAACGAAAGTTGGGCAGCCAAGTGGGATTGTTGTAGTGATCACTACCTGAAAGTATCATGAAGATTGGATGAAAAAATATATGCTGATATTTCAGGACTTTCGTAGTTTTTTGGAAGATTGGAAACCCCTTTCAATGAAGGTGTTTTTCGCCCATCTCTGCTTAGGGCTACATCAACAGGAAACAAACCATAGAGATAGAACTTAGAACTACTTCATTCTGTGAAGTTTCAAGAAGCTAGCACAAACTGTGTTTGATTTACAGTTCCAACTACTTCTATCCATATAGGAGAAATCAGAGCGAAACCTAACAATCGAAACTGTTAGTGCAAACGAATGCTTCAACCTAGATGTACGAAACTTGGGCAGCCAAGTGAGATTGTTGTAGTGATGATTACCTGAATGTATTGTGAAGATTGGATGAAAAAATATATGCTGAGAGTTCAGGAGACTCACGGTTTTTTGGAAGCTTGGAAGACCTTTTCAATGAAGGTGTGTGCCCGCCAGTGTCTGCTTAGGGCTTAATCAAGCGGAAACAAACCATAGAAATAGAACATGGAACTACTTCATTGTGTCAAGTTTCAAGAAGATAGCACAAACCCTGTTTGATTTAGAGTTCTAACTACACCTATCCATATATGAGAAAACAGAGTGAAACGTAAAAATTGAAACTGTTACTGCAAACGAATGCTTCAACCTAGAAGAACGAACGTTGGGCAACCAAGTGGGATTGTTGTAGTGATCACTACCTGAAAGTATCATGAAGATTGGATGAAAAAATTTATGCGGAGATTTCAGGACTTTTGTAGTTTTTTGGAAGATTGGAAACCCCTTTCAATGAAGGTGTTTTTAGCCCATCTCTGCTTACGGCTACATCAAGAGGAAACAAACCATAGAGATAGAACTTAGAACTACTTCATTCTGTGAAGTTTCAAGAAGCTAGCACAATCCGTGTTTGATTTACAGTTCCAACTACATCTATCCATATAGGAGAAATCAGAGTGAAACCTAACAATCGAAACTGTTAGTGCAAACGAACGCTTCAACCTAGACGTACGAAACATGGGCAGCCAAGTGAGATTGTTGTAGTGATCATTACATGAAAGTATTGTGAAGATTGGATGAAAAAATATATGCTGAGAATTCAGGAAACTCATGGTTTTTTGGAAGCTTGGAAGACCTTTTCAATGAAAGTTTGTACCCGCCAGGCTCTGCTTAGGGCTACATCAAGCGGAAACAAACCGTAGAGATAGAACATGGAACTACTTCATTGTGTCAAGTCTCGAGAAGCTAGCACAAACCGAGTTTGATTTAGACTTCTAACTACACCTATCCATATATGAGAAAACAGAGTGAAACGTGAAAATTGAAACTGTTACTGAAAACGAATGCTTCAACCCAGAAGAACGAAAGTTTGGCAGCCAAGTGGGATTGTTGTAGTGACCATTACCTGAAAGTATCATGAAGATTGGATGAAAAAATATATGCTGAGACTTCAGGAGATTTGTAGTTTTTTGGAAGATTGGAAACCCATTTCAATGAAGGTGTTTTTCGCCCATCTCTGCTTAGGGCTACATCAAGAGGAAACAAACCGTAGAGATAGCACTTAGAACTACTTCATTCTGTGAAGTTTCAAGAAGCTAGCACAAACCGTGGTTGATTTAGAGTTCCAACTACATCTATCTATATAGGAGAAAACAGAGTGAAACCTAACATTCGAAACTGTTAGTGCAAACGATGCTTCAACCTAGAATTACAAAACTTGGGCAGCCAAGTGAGGTTGTTGTAGTGATCATTACCTGAAATTATTTTGAAGATTGGATGAAAAAATATATGCTGAGAATTCAGGAGACTCATGGTTTTTTGGAAGTTTGGAAGACTTTTCAATGAAAGTTTGTGCCCACCAGGCTCTGCTTAGGGCTACATCAAGTGGAAACAAACCATAGAGATAGAACATGGAACTACTTCATTGTGTCAAGTTTCGAGAAGCTAGCACAAACCGTGTTTGATTTAGAGTTCTAACTACACCTATCCATATATGAGAAAACAGAGTGAAACCTGAAAATTGAAACTGATACTGCAAACAAATGCTTCAACCTAGAAGAACGAAAGTTAGGAAGCCAAGTGGGATTGTTGTAGTGATCACTACCTGAACGTATCATGAAGATTGGATAAAAATATGTATGCTGAGATTTCAGGACTTTTGTAGTTTTTTGGAAGATTGGAAACCCCTTTCAATGAAGGTGTTTTTAGCCAATCTCTGCTTAGGGCTACATCAAGAGGAAACAAACCATAGAGATAGCACTTAGAACTACTTCATTCTGTGATGTTTGAAGAAGCCAGCACAAACCGTGTTTGATTTACAGTTCCAACGACATCTATCCATATAGAAGAAATCAGAGTGAAACCTAACAATCAAAACTGTTAGTGCAAACGAATGCTTCAACCTAGAAGTACGAAACTTGGGCAGCCAAGTGAGATTGTTGTAGTGATGATTACCAGAAAGTATTGTGAAGATTGGATGAAAAAATATATGCTGAGAATTCAGGAGACTCATGGTTTTTTGGAAGCTTGGAGGACCTTTTCAATGATGGTGTGTGCCCGCCAGTGTCTGCTTAGGGCTTAATCAAGCGGAAACAAACCATAGAGATAGAACATGGAACTACTTCATTGTGTCAAGTTTCAAGAAGCTAGCACTAACCGTGTTTGATTTAGAGTTCTAACTACACCTATCCATATATGAGAAAACAGAGTGAAACGTAAAAATTGAAACTGTTACTGCAAACGAATGCTTCAACCTAGAAGAACGAACGTTGGGCAACCAAGTGGGACTGTTGTAGTGATCACTACCTGAAATTATCATGAAGATTGGAGAAAAAATGTATGCTGAGATTTCAGGACTTTTGTAGTTTTTTGGAAGATTGGAAACCCCTTTCAATGAAGGTGTTTTTAGCCCATCGCTGCTTAGGGCTACATCAAGAGGAAACAAACCATAGAGATAGAACTTAGAACTACTTCATTCTGTGAAGTTTCAAGAAGCTAGCACAAACCGTGTTTGATTTACAGTTCCAACTACATCTATCCATATAGGAGAAATCAGAGTGAAACCTAACAATCGAAACTGTTAGTGCAAATGAATGCTTCAACCTAGAAGTACGAAACTTGGACAGCCAAGTGAGATTGTTGTAGTGATGATTACCTGAATGTATTGTGAAGATTGGATGAAAAAATATATGCTGAGATTTGAAGAATTTTGTAGTTTTTTGGAAGATTGGAAACCCCTTTCAATGAAGGTGTTTTTCGCCCATCTCTGCTTAGGGCTACATCAAGAGGAAACAAACCAGAGAGATAGAACTTAAAACTACTTCATTCTGTGAAGTTTCAAGCAGCTAGCACAAACCGTGTTTGATTTAGAGTTCCAACTACATCTATCCATATAGGAGTAAACAGAGTGGAACCTCACAATCGAAACTGTTAGTGAAAACGATGCTTCAACCTAGAATTACAAAACTTGGGCAGCCAAGTGAGATTGTTGTAGTGATGATTACCTGAAAGTATTGTGAAGATTGGATGAAAAAATATATGCTGAGATTCAGGAGACTCATGGTTTTTTGGAAGCTTGGAAGACCTTTTCAATGAAGGTGTTTTCCCGCCAGTCTCTGTTTAGGGCTTAATCAAGCGGAAACAAACCATACAATAGAAAATGGAACTACTTCATTGTGTCAAGTTTCAAGAAGCTAGCACAAACCGTGTTTGATTTAGAGTTCTAACTACACCTATCCGTATATGAGAAAACAGAGTGAAACATGAAAATTGAAACTGTTACTGAAAACAAATGCTTCAACCTAGAAGAACGAAAGTTGGGCAGCCAAGTGGGATTGTTGTGGTGATCACTACCTGAACGTATCATGAAGATCGGATGAAAAAATTTATGCTCATATTTCAGGACTTTTGTAGTTTTTTGGAATATTGGAAACCCCTTTCAATTAAGGTGTTTTTCGCCCATCTCTGCTTAGGGCTACATCAAGAGGAAACAAACCACAGAGATAGCACTTAGAACTACTTCATTCTGTGATGTTTGAAGAAGCCAGCACAAACCGTGTTTGATTTACAGTTCCAACTACATCTATCCATATAGGAGAAATCAGAGTGAAACCTAACAATCGAAACTGTTAGTGCAAACGAATGCTTCAACCTAGAATTACAAAACTTGGGCAGCCAAGTGAGATTGTTGTCGTGATCATTACCTGAAAATATTGTGAAGATTGGATGAAAAAATATATGCTGAGAATTCAGGAGACTCCTCGTTTTTTGGAAGCTTTGAAGACCTTTTCAATAAAAGTTTGTGCCCGCCAGGCTCTGTTTAGGGCTACATCAAGCGGAAACAAACCATAGAGATAGAACATGGAATTACTTCATTGTGTCAAGTTTCGAGAAGCTAGCACAAACCGTGTTTGATTTAGAGTTCTAACTACACCTATCCATATATGAGAAAACAGAGTGAAACGTGAAAATTGAAACTGTTACTGCAAATGAATACTTCAACCTAGAAGAACGAAAGTTGGGGAGCCAAGTGGGATTGTTGTAGTGATCACTACCTGAAAGTATCATGAAGATTGGAAGAAAAAATATGTGCTGAGATTTCACACATTTGTAGTTGTTTGGAATATTGGAAACCCCTTTCAATGAAAGAGTTTTTTGCCCAACTCTGCTTACGGCTACATCAAGAGGAAACAAACCATAGAGATAGAACGTAGAACTACTTCATTCTGTGAAGTTTCAAGAAGCTACCACAAACCGTGTTTGATTTAGAGTTCAAACAACACCTATCCATATAGGAGAAAACAGAGTGAAAACTGAAAATTGAAACTGTTACTGCAAACGAATGATTCAACCTAGAAGACCGAAATTTGGGCAGCGAAGTAGGATTGTTTTAGTGATCATTACCTGAAAGTATCATGAAGATTGAATGAAAAAATATATGCTGTGATTTGAGGACTTTTGTAGTTTTTTGGAAGATTGGAAACCCCTTTCAATGAAGTTGTGTTTCGCCAATCTTTGCTTAGGGCTACATCAAGAGGAAAGAAACCATAGTGATAGCACTTAGAACTACTTCATTCTGTGAAGTTTCAAGAAGCTAGCACAAACCGTGTTTGATTTAGATTTTAAACTACACCTATGCATATAGGAGAAAACAGAGTGAAAACTGAAAATTGAAAATGTTACTGCAAACGAATGATTCAACCTATAAAAACGAAATTTGGGTAGCGAAGTTGGATTGTTCCAGTGATCATTACCTGAAAGTATCATGAAGATTGGATGAAAAAATATATGCTGAGATTTCAGGACTTTTGTAGTTTTTTGGAAGATTGGAAACCCCTTTCAATGAAGGTGTTTTTCGCCCATCTCTGCTTAGGGCTACATCAAGAGGAAACAAACCGTAGAGATAGCACTTAGAACTACTTCATTCTGTGAAGTTTCAAGAAGCTAGCACAAACCGTGTTTGATTTAGAGTTCCAACTACATCTATCCATATAGGAGAAAACAGAGTGAAACCTAACAATCGAAACTGTTAGTGCAAACGATGCTTCAACCTAGAATTACAAATCTTGGGAAGCCAACTGATATTGTTGTAGTGTTCATTACCTGAAAGTATTGTGAAGATTGGATGAAAAAATATATGCTGAGAATTCAGGATACTCATGGGTTTTTGGAAGCTTGGAAGAACTTTTCAATGAAAGTTTGTGCCCGCCAGGCTCTGCTTAGGGCTACATCAAGCGGAAACAAACCATAGAGATAGAACATGGAACTACTTAATTGTGTCAAGTTTCGAGAAGCTAGCACAAACCGTGTTTTATTTAGAGTTCTAAATACACCTATCCGTATATGAGAAAACAGAGTGAAACGTGAAAATTGAAACTGTTACTGAAAACGAATGCTTCAACCCAGAAGAACGAAAGTTGGACAGCCAAGTGGGATTGTTGTAGTGATCATTACCTGAAAGTATCATGAAGATTGGATGAAAAAATATATGCTGAGGTTTCAAGACTTTTGTAGTTTTTTGGAAGGTTGGAAACCCCTTTCAATGATTGTGTTTTTTGCCGATCTCTGCTTAGGGCTACATCAAGAGGAAACAAACCGTAGAGATAGCACGTAGAACTACTTCATTCTGTGAAGTTTCAAGAAGCTAGCACAAACCGTGTTTGATTTAGAGTTCCAACTACATCTGTCCATATAGGAGAAAACAGAGTGAAACCTAACAATCGAAACTGTTAGTGCAAACGAAAGCTTCAACCTAGAATTAGAAAATTGGGAAGCCAAGTGAGATTGTTGTAGTGATCATTACCTGAAAGTATTGTGAAGATTGGATGAAAAAATATATGCTGAGAATTCAGGAGACTCATGGTTTTTTGGAAGCTTGGAAGACCTTTTCAATGAAAGTTTGTGCCCGCCAGGCTCTGCTTAGGGCTACGTCAAGTGGAAACAAACCATAGAGATAGAACATGGAACTACTTCATTGTGTCAAGTTTCGAGAAGCTAGCACAAACCGTGTTTGATTCAGAGTTCTAACTACACCTATCCGTATATGAGAAAACAGAGTGAAACGTGAAAATTGAAACTGTTACTGAAAACGAATGCTTCAACCCAGAAGAACGAAAGTTGGACAGCCAAGTGGGAATGTTGTAGTGATCATTACCTGAAAGTATCATGAAGATTGGATGAAAAAATATATGCTGAGGTTTCAAGACTTTTGTAGTTTTTTGGAAGGTTGGAAACCCCTTTCAATGATTGTGTTTTTTGCCGATCTCTGCTTAGGGCTACATCAAGAGGAAACAAACCGTAGAGATAGCACGTAGAACTACTTCATTCTGTGAAGTTTCAAGAAGCTAGCACAAACCGTGTTTGATTTAGAGTTCCAACTACATCTATCCATATAGGAGAAAACAGAGTGAAACCTAACAATCGAAACTGTTAGTGCAAACGAAAGCTTCAACCTAGAATTAGAAAATTGGGAAGCCAAGTGAGATTGTTGTAGTGATCATTACCTGAAAGTATTGTGAAGATTGGATGAAAAAATATATGCTGAGAATTCAGGAGACTCATGGTTTTTTGGAAGCTTGGAAGACCTTTTCAATGAAAGTTTGTGCCCGCCAGGCTCTGCTTAGGGCTACGTCAAGTGGAAACAAACCATAGAGATAGAACATGGAACTACTTCATTGTGTCAAGTTTCGAGAAGCTAGCACAAACCGTGTTTGATTCAGAGTTCTAACTACACCTATCCGTATATGAGAAAACAGAGTGAAACGTAAAAATTGAAACTGTTACTGCAAACGAATGCTTCAACCTAGAAGAACGAACGTAGGGCAACCAGGTAGGATTGTTGTAGTGATCATTACCTGAAAGTATCATGAAGATTGGATGAAAAAATGTATGCTGAGATTTCAGGACTTTTGTAGTTTTTTGGAAGATTGGAAACCCTTTCAATGAAGGTGTTTTTAGCCCATCTCTGCTTAGGGCTACATCAAGAGGAAACAAACCATAAAGATAGCACTTAGAACTACTTCATTCTGTGATGTTTCAAGAAGCTAGCACAAACCGTGTTTGATTTACAGTTCCAACTACATCTATCCTTATAGGAGAAATCAGAGTGAAACCAAACAATCGAAACTGTTAGTGCAAACGAATGCTTCAACCTAGAAGTACGAAACTTGGGCAGCCAAGTGAGATTGTTGTAGTGATGATTACCTGAAAGTATTGTGAAGATTGGATGAAAAAATATATGCTGAGAATTCAGGAGACTCATGGTTTTTTGGAAGCTTGGAAGACCTTTTCAATGAAGGTGTTTGCCCGCCAGTCTCTGCTTAGGGCTTAATCAAGCGGAAACAAACCATAGAGATAGAACATGGAACTACTTCGTTATGTCAAGTTTCGAGAAGCTAGCAGAAACCGTGTTTGATTTAGAGTTTTAAGTACACCTATCCATATATGAGAAAACAGAGTGAAACGTGAAAATTGAAACTGTAACTGCTAACGAATGCTTCAACCTAGAAGAATGAAAGTTTGGCAGCCAAGTGGGATTGTTGTAGTGATCACTACCTGAAAGTATCATGAAGATTGGATGAAAAAATATATGCTGAGATTTCAGGACTTTTGTAGTTTTTTAGAAGATTGGAAAACCCTTTCAATGAAGGTGTTTTTCGCAAATCTCTGCTTAGGGCTACATCAGGAAGAAACAAACCATAGAGATAGCACTTAGAACTACTTCATTCTGTGAAGTATCAAGAAGCTAGCACAAACCGTGTTTGATTTACAGTTCCAACTACATCTAACCATATAGGAGAAAACAGAGTGAAACCTAACAATCGAAACTGTTAGTGCAAATGAATGCTTCAACCTAGATGTACGAAACGTGGGCAGCCAAGTGAGATTGTTGTAGTGATGATTACCTGAAAGTATTGTGAAGATTGGATGAAAAAATATATGCTGAGAATTCAGGAGACTCATGGTTTTTTGGAAGCTTGGAAGACCTTTTCAATGAAAGTTTGTGCCTGCCAGGCTCTCCCTAGGGCTACATCAAGCGGAAACAAACCATAGAGAAAGAACATGGAACTACTTCATTGTGTCAAGTTTCAAGAAGCTAGCACAAACCGTGTTTCATTTAGAGTTGTAACTACACCTATCCATACATGAGAAAACAGAGTGAAACGTGAAAATTGAAACTGTTACTACAAATGAATGCTTCAACCCAGAAGAACGAAAGTTGGGCAGCCAAGTGGGATTGTTGTAGGGACCATTACCTGAAAGTATCATGAAGATTGGATGAAAAAATATATGCTGAGATTTCAGGACTTCTGTAGTTTTTTGGAAGATTGGAAACCCCTTTCAATGAAGGTGTTTTTCGCCCATCTCTGCTTAAGGCTACATCAAGTGCAAACAAACCGTAGAGATAGCACTTAGAACTACTTTATTCTGTGAAGTTTCAAGAAGCTAGCACAAACCGTGTTTGATTTAGAGTTCCAACTACATCTATCCATATAGGAGAAAACAGAGTGAAACCTAACAATCGAAACTGTTAGTGCAAACGATGATTCAACCTAGAATTACAAATCTTGGGCAGCCAAGTGAGATTGTTGTAGTGATCATTACCTGAAAGTATTGTGAAGATTGGATGAAAAAATACATGCTGAGAATTCAGGATACTCATGGTTTTTTGGAAGCTTGGAAGACCTTTTCAATGAAAGTTTGTGCACGCCAGGCTCTGCTTAGGGCTACATCAAGCGGAAACAAACCATAGAGATAGAACATGGAACTACTTCATTGTGTCAAGTTTCGAGAAGCTAGCACAAACCGTGTTTGATTTAGAGTTCTAACTACACCTATCCGTATATGAGAAAACAGAGTGAATCGTGAAAATTGAAACTGTTACTGAAAGCGAATGCTTCAACCTAGAAGAACGAAAGTTTGGCAGCCGAGTGGGATTGTTGTAGTGATCACTACCTGAAAGTATCATGAAGATTGGATGAAAAAATTTATGCTGATATTTCAGGACTTTAGTAGTTTTTTGAGAGATTGGAAACCCCTTTCAATGAAGGTGTTTTTCGCCCATCTCTGCTTAGGGCTACATCAAGAGGAAACAAACCATAGAGATTGAACTTAGAACTACTTCATTCTGTGAAGTTTCAAGAAGCTAGCACAAACCGTGTTTGATTTAGAGTTCCAACTACATATATCCATATAGGAGAAAACAGAGTGACACCTAACAATCGAAACTGTTAGTGCAAACGAATGCTTCAACCTAGAATTACAACTCTTGGGCAGCCAAGTGAGATTGTTGTCGTGATCATTACCTGAAATTATTGTGAAGATTGGATGAAAAAATATATGCTGAGTTTTCAGGAGACTCATGGTTTTTTGGAAGCTTGGAAGACCTTTTCAATGAAAGTTTGTGCCCACCAGGCTCTGCTTAGGGCTACATCAAGCGGAAACAAACCATAGAGATAGAACATGGAACTACTTCATTGTGTCAAGTTTCGAGAAGCTAGCAAAAACCGTGTTTGATTTAGAGTTCTAACTACACCTATCCGTATATGAGAAAACAGAATGAAACGTGAAAATTGAAACGGTTACTGCAAACGAATGCTTCAACCTAGAAGAAAGAAAGTTGGGCAGCAAAGTGGGATTGTTGTAGTGATCACTACCTGCAAGTATCATGAAGATTGGAAGAAAAAAATATGTGCTGAGATTTCACACTTTAGTAGTTTTTTGGAAGATTGGAAACCCCTTTCAATGAAAGTGTTTTTCGCCCAACTCTGCTTACGGCTACATCAAGAGGAAACAAACCATAGAGATAGAACTTAGAACTACTTCATTCTGTGAAGTTTCAAGAAGCTACCACAAACCGTGTTTGATTTAGAGTTCAAACTACACCTATCCATATAGGAGAAAACAGAGTGAAAACTGAAAATTGAAACTGTTACTGCAAACGAATGACTCAACCTAGAAGAACGAAATTTGGGCAGCGAAGTAGGATTGTTGTAGTGATCATTACCTGAAATATCATGAAGATTGGATGAAAAAATATATGCTAAGATTTGAGGACTTTTGTAGTTTTTTGGAAGATTGGAAACCCCTTTCAATGAAGGTGTTTTTCGCCCATCTCTGCTTAGGGCTACATCAAGAGGAAACAAACCATAGTGATAGCACTTAGAAATACATCATTCTGTGAAGTTTAAAGAAGCTAGCACAAACCCTGTTTGATTTAGTTTTTAAACTACACCTATGAATATAGGAGAAAACAGAGTGAAAACTGCAAATTGAAAATGTTACTGCAAAAGAATGATTCAACCTAGAAAAACGAAATTTGGGTAGCGAAGTTGGATTGTTCTAGTGATCATTACCTGAAAGTATCATGAAGATTGGATGAAAAAATATATGCTGAGATTTGAGGACTTTTGAAGTTTTTTGGAAGATTGGAAACCCCTTTCAATGAAGGTGTTTTTCACCCATCTCTGCTTAGGGCTACATCAAGAGGAAACAAACCATAGAGATAGCACTTAGAACTACTTCATTGTGTGAAATTTTAAGAAGCTAGCACAAACCGTGTTTCATTTAGAGTTCCAACTACATCTATCCATATAGGAGAAAACAGAGTGAAACCTAACAATCGAAACTGTTAGTGCAAACGATGCTTCAACCTAGAATTACAAAATATGGGCAGTCAAGTGAGATTGTTGTAGGGATGATTACCTGAAAGTATTGTGAAGATTGGATGAAAAAATATATGCTGAGAATTCAGGAGACTCATGGTTTTTTGGAAGCTTGGAAGACCTTTTCAATGAAAGTTTTTGCCTGCCAGGCTCTCCTTAGGGCTACATCAAGCGGAAAAAAAACATAGAGAAAGAACATGGAACTACTTCATTGTGTCAAGTTTCAAGAAGCTAGCACAAACCGTGTTTGATTTAGAGTTCTAACTACACCTATGGATACATGAGAAAACAGAGTGAAACGTGAAAATTGAAACTGTTACTGCAAATGAATGCTTCAACCCAGAAGAACGAAAGTGGGCAGCCAAGTGGGATTGTTGTAGGGACCATTACCTGAAAGTATCATGAAGATTGGATGAAAAAATATATGCTGAGATTTCAGGACTTTTGTAGTTTTTTGGAAGATTGGAAACCCCTTTCAATGAAGGTGTTTTTCGCCCATCTCTGCTTAGGGCTACATCAAGAGGAAACAAACCGTAGAGATAGCACTTAGAACTACTTCATTCTGTGAAGTTTCAAGAAGCTAGCACAAACCGTGTTTGATTTAGAGTTCCAACTACATGTATCCATATAGGAGAAAACAGAGTGAAACCTAACAATTGAAACTGTTAGTGCAAACGATGCTTCAACCTAGAATTACAAATCTTGGGAAGCCAACTGAGATTGTTGTAGTGTTCATTACCTGAAATTATTGTGAAGATTGGATGAAAAAATATATGCTGTGAATTCAGGATACTCATGGGTTTTTGGAAGCTTGGAAGAACTTTTCAATGAAAGTTTGTGCCCGCCAGTCTCTGCTTAGGGCTACATCAAGCGGAAACAAACCATAGAGATAGAACATGGAACTACTTCATTGTGTCAAGTTTCGAGAAGCTAGCACAAACCATGTTTGATTTAGAGTTCTAACTACACCTATCCGTATATGAGAAAACAGAGTGAAACGTGAAAATTGAAACTGTTACTGCAAACGATTGCTTCAACCTAGAAGAACGAACGTAGGGCAACCAGGTGGGATTGTTGTAGTGATCATTACCTGAAAGTATCATGAAGATTGGATGAAAAAATGTATGCTGAGATTTCAGGATTTTGTAGTTTTTTGGAAGATTGGAAACCCTTTCAATGAAGGTGTTTTTAGCCCATCTCTGCTTAGGGCTACATCAAGAGGAAACAAACCATAAAGATAGCACTTAGAACTACTTCATTATGTGATGTTTCACGAAGCTAGCACAAACCGTGTTTGATTTACAGTTCCAACTACATCTATCCATATAGGAGAAACCAGAGTGAAACCAAACAATCGAAACTGTTAGTGCAAACGAATGCTTCAACCTAGAAGTACGAAACTTAGGCAGCCAAGTGAGATTGTTGTAGTGATGATTACCTGAAAGTATTGTGAAGATTGGATGAAAAAATATATGCTGAGAATTCAGGAGACTCATGGTTTTTTGGAAGCTTGGAAGACCTTTTCAATGAAGGTGTTTGCCCGCCAGTCTCTGCTTAGGGCTTAATCAAGCGGAAACAAACCATAGAGATAGAACATGGAACTACTTCATTATGTCAAGTTTCGAGAAGCTAGCAGAAACCGTGTTTGATTTAGAGTTCTAAGTACACCTATCCATATATGAGAAAACAGAGTGAAACGTGAAAATTGAAACTGTAACTGCTAACGAATGCTTCAACCTAGAAGAATGAAAGTTTGGCAGCCAAGTGGGATTGTTGTAGTGATCACTACCTGAAAGTATCATGAAGATTGGATGAAAAAATATATGCTGAGATTTCAGGACTTTTGTAGTTTTTTAGAAGATTGGAAAACCCTTTCAATGAAGGTGTTTTTCGCAAATCTCTGCTTAGGGCTACATCAGGAAGAAACAAACCATAGAGATAGCACTTAGAACTACTTCATTCTGTGAAGTTTCAAGAAGCTAGCACAAACCGTGTTTGATTTACAGTTCCAACTACATCTATCTATATAGGAGAAATCAGAGTGAAACCCTACAAACGAAACTGTTAGTGCAAACGAATAGTTCAAACTAGAAGTACGAAACTTGGGCAGCCAAGTGAGATTGTTGTAGTGATGATTACCTGAAAGTATTGTGAAGGCTGGATGAACAAATATATGCTGAGAATTCAGGAGACTCATGGTTTTTTGGAAGCTTGGAAGACCTTTTCAATGAAGGTGTGTGCCCGCCAGTGTCTGCTTAGGGCTTAATCAAGCGGAAACAAACCATAGAGATTGAACATGGAACTACTTCATTGTGTCAAGTTTCAAGAAGCTAGCACAAACCGTGTTTGATTTAGAGTTCTAACTACACCTATCCGTATATGAGAAAACAGAGTGAAACGTGAAAATTGAAACTGTTACTGCAAACGAATGCTTCAACCTAGAAGAACGAAAGTTGGGCAGCCAGGTGGGATTGTTGTAGTGACCACTACCTGAAAGTATCATGAAGATTGGAAGAAAAAACATGTGCTGAGATTTCACACTTTAGTAGTTTTTTGGAAGATTGGAAACCCCTTTCAATGAAAGTGTTTTTCGCCCAACTCTGCTTACGGCTACATCAAGAGAAAACAAACCATAGAGATAGAACTTAGAACTACTTCATTCTGTGAAGTTTCAAGAAGCTACCACAAACCGTGTTTGATTTAGAGTTCAAACTACACCTATCCATATAGGAGAAAACAGAGTGAAAACTGAAAATTGAAACTGTTACTGCAAACGAATGATTCAACCTAGAAGAACGAAATTTGGGCAGCGAAGTAGGATTTTTGTAGTGATCATTACCTGAAAGTATCATGAAGATTGGAAGAAAAAATATATGCTGAGATTTGACGACTTTTGCAGTTTTTTGGAAGATTGGAAACCCCTTTTAATGAAGGTGTTTTTCGCCCATCTCTGCTTAGGGCTACATCAAGCCGAAACAAACCATAGTGATAGCACTTAGAACTACTTCATTCTGTGAAGTTTCAAGAAGCTAGCACAAACCATGTTTGATTTAGATTTTAAACTACACCTATGCATATAGGAGAAAACAGAGTGAAAACTGAAAATTGAAAATGTTACTGCAAACGAATGATTCAACCTAGAAAAACGAAATTTGGGTAGCGAAGTTGGATTGTTCTAGTGATCATTACCTGAAAGTATCATGAAGATTGGATGAAAAAATATATGCTGAGATTTGAGGACTTTTGAAGTTTTTTGGAAGATTGGAAACCCCTTTCAATGAAGGTGTTTTTCGCCCATCTCTGCTTAGGGCTACATCAAGAGTAAACAAACCATAGAGATAGCACTTAGAACTACTTCATTCTGTGAAATTTTAAGAAGCTAGCACAAACCGTGTTTGATTTAGAGTTCTTACTACACCTATCCGTATATGAGAAAACAGAGTGAAACGTGAAAATTGAAGCTGTCAATGCAAAGAATGCTTCAACCTAGAAGAACGAAAGTTGGGCAGCCAAGTGGGATTGTTGTAGTGACCATTACCTGAAAGTATCATGAAGATTGGATGAAAAAATGTATGATGATATGTCAAGACTTTTGTAGTTTTTTGGAAGATTGGAAACCCCTTTCAATGAATGTGTTTTTCGCCCATCTCTGCTTAGGGCTACATCAAGAGGAAACAATCCATAGAGATAGAACATAGAACTACTTCATTCTGTGAAGTTTCCAGAAGCTAGCACAAACCGTGTTTGATTTACGGTTCCAACGACATCTATCCATATAGCAGAAAACTGAGTGAAACCTAACAATCGAAACTGTTAGTGCAAACGAATGCTTCAACCTAGAAGTACGAAACTTGGGCAGCCAAGTGAGATTGTTGTAGTGATGATTACCTGAAAGTATTGTGAAGATTGGATGAAAAAATATATGCTGAGAATTCAGGAGACTCATGGTTTTTTGGAAGCCTGGAAGACCTTTTCAATGAAAGTTTGTGCCCGACAGGCTCTGCTTAGTGTTTAATCAAGCGGAAACAAACCATAGAGATAGAACATGGAACTACTTCATTGTGTCAAGTTTCAAGAAGCTAGCACAAACCGTGTTTGATTTAGAGTTCTAACTACACCTATCCGTATATGAGAAAACAGAGTGAAACGTGAAAATTGAAACTGTTACTGAAAACGAATGCTTCAACTTAAAAGAACGAAAGTTGGGCAGCCAAGTGGGATTGTTGTAGTGATCACTACATTAAAGTATCATGAAGATTGGATGAAAAAATATACGCTGATATGTCAAGACTTTTGCAGTTTTTTGGAAGATTGGAAACCCCTTTCAATGAATGTGTTTTTAGCCCACCTCTGCTTAGGGCTACATCAAGAGGAAACAATCCATAGAGATAGAACTTAGAACTACTTCATTCTGTGAAGTTTCAAGAAGCTAGCACAAACCGTGTTTGATTTACGGTTCCAAGTACATCTATCCATATAGAAGAAAACAGAGTGAAACCTAACAATCGAAACTGTTAGTGCAAACGAATGCTTCAACCTAGAAGTACGAAACTTGGGCAGCCAAGTGAGATTGTTGTAGTGATGATTACCTGAAAGTATTGTGAAGATTGGATGAAAAAATATATGCTGAGAATTCAGGAGACTCATGGTTTTATGGAAGCTTGGAAGACCTTTTCAATGAAGGTGTTTGCCCGCAAGTCTCTGCTTACGGCTTAATTAAGCGGAAACAAACTATGGAGATAGAACATGGAACTACTTCATTGTGTCAAGTTTCAAGAAGCTAGCACAAACCGTGTTTGATTTAGAGTTCTAACTACACCTATCCGTATATGAGAAAACAGAGTGAAACGTGAAAATTGAAACTGTTACTGAAAACGAATGCTTCAACTTAGAAGAACGAAAGTTGGGCAGCCAAGTGAGATTGTTGTAGTGATCACTACATGAAAGTATCATGAAGATTGGATGAAAAAATATACGCTGATATTTCAGCACTTTAGTAGTTTTTTGGAAGATTGGAAACCCCTTTCAATGAAGGTGTTTTTCGCCCATCTCTGCTTAGGGCTACATCAAGAGGAAACAATCCATAGAGATAGCACTTAGAACTACTTCATTCTGTGAAGTTTCAAGAAGCTAGCACAAACCGTGTTTGATTTACGGTTCCAACTACATCTATCCATATAGCAGAAAACAGAGCGAAACCTAACAATCGAAACTGTTAGTGCAAACGAATGCTTCAACCTAGAAGTACGAAACTTGGACAGCCAAGTGAGATTGTTGTAGTGATCATTACCTGAAAGTATTGTGAAGATTGGATGAAAAAATATATGCTGAGAATTCAGGAGACTCATGGTTTTTTGGAAGCTTGGAAGCCATTTTCAATGAAAGTTTGTGCCCGACAGGCTCTGCTTAGGGCTTAATCAAGCGGAAACAAACCATAGAGATAGAACATGAAACTACTTCATTGTGTCAAGTTTCAAGAAGCTAGCACAAACCGTGTTTGATTTAGAGTTCTAACTACACCCATCGTATATGAGAAAACAGAGTGAAACGTGAAAATTGAAACTGTTACTGCAAAGGAATCCTTCAACCTAGAAGAACGAAAGTTGGGCAGCCAAGTGGGATTGTTGTAGTGACCATTACCTGAAAGTATCATGAAGATTGGATGAAAAAATGTATGCTGATATTTCAGGACTTTTGTAGTTTTTTGGAAAATTGGAATCCCCCTGCAATGAAGGTGTTTTTCACCCATCTCTGCTTAGGGCTACATCAAGAGGAAACAATCCATAGAGATAGAACTTAGAACTACTTCATTCTGTGAACTTTCAAGAAGCTAGCACAAACCGTGTTTGATTTACAGTTCCAACTACATCTATCCATATAGGAGAAAACAGAGTGAAACCTAACAATCGAAACTGTTAATGCAAACGAATGCTTCAACCTAGAATTACAAAACTTGGGCAGCCAAGTGAGATTGTTGTAGTGATGATTACCTGAAAGTATTGTGAAGATTAGATGAAAAAATATATGCTGAGAATTCAGGAGACTCATGGTTTTTTGGAAGCTTGGAAGACATTTTCAAAGAAAGTTTGAGCCCGACAGGCTCTGCTTAGGGCTTAATCAAGCGCAAACACACCATAGAGATAGAACATGAAACTACTTCATTGTGTCAAGTTTCAAGAAGCTAGCACAAACCGTGTTTGATTTAGAGTTCTAACTACACCTCTCCGTATATGAGAAAACAGAGTGAAACGTGAAAATTGAAACTGTTACTGCAAACGAATGCTTCAACCTAGAAGAACGAAAGTTGGGCAGCCAAGTGGGATTGATGTAGTGACCATTACCTGAAAGTATCATGAAGATTGGTTAAATAATGTATGCTGATATGTCAAGACTTTTGTAGTTTTTTGGAAGATTGGAAACCCCTTTCAATGAATGTGTTTTTCGCCCATCTCTACTTAGGGCTACATCAAGAGGAAACAAACCATAGAGATAGCACTTAGAACTACTTCATTCTGTGAAGTTTCAAGAAGCTAGCACAAACCGTGTTTGATTTACGGTTCCAACTACATCTATCCATATAGCAGAAAACAGAGTGAAACCTAACAATCCAAACTGTTAGTGCAAACGAATGTTTCAACCTAGAATAACAAAACATGGGCAGCCAAGTGAGATTGTTCTAGTGATGATTACCTGAAAGTATTGTGAAGATTGGATGAAAAAATATATGCTGAGAATTCAGGAGACTCATGGTTTTTTGGAAGCTTGGAAGACCTTTTCAATTAAGGTGTTTGCCCGCAAGTCTGTGCTTAGGGCTTACTTAAGCGGAAACAAACTATGGAGATAGAACATGGAACTACTTCATTGTGTCAAGTTTCAAGAAGCTAGCACAAACCGTGTTTGATTTAGCGTTCTAACTACACCTATCCGTATATGAGAAAACAGAGTGAAACGTGAAAATTAAAACTGTTACTGAAAACGAATGCTTCAACTTAGAAGAACGAAAGTTGGTCAGCCAAGTGGGATTGTTGTAGTGATCACTACATTAAAGTATCATGAAGATTGGATGAAAAAATATATGCTGATATTTCAGTACTTTAGTAGTTTTTTTGAAGATTGGAAACCCCTTTCAATGAAGGTGTTTTTCGCCCATCTCTGCTTAGGGCTACATCAAGAGGAAACAATCCATAGAGATAGCACTTAGAACTACTTCATTCTGTGAAGTTTCAAGAAGCTAGCACAAACCGTGTTTGATTTACGGTTCCAACTACATCTATCCATATAGCAGAAAACAGAGTGAAACCTAACAATCGAAACTGTTAGTGCAAACGAATGCTTCAACCTAGAAGTACGAAACTTGGGCAGCCAAGTGAGATTGTTGTAGTGATGATAACCTGAAAGTATTGTGAAGATTGGATGAAAAAATATATGCTGAGAATTCAGGAGACTCATGGTTTTTTGGAAGCTTGGAAGACCTTTTCAATGAAAGTTTGTGCCCGACATGCTCTGCTTAGTGTTTAATCAAGCGGAAACAAACCATAGAGATAGAACATGGAACTACTTCATTGTGTCAAGTTTCAAGAAGCTAGCACAAACCGTGTTTGATTTAGAGTTCTAACTACACCTATCCGTATATGAGAAAACAGAGTGAAACGTGAAAATTGAAACTGTTACTGAAAACGAATGCTTCAACTTAGAAGAACGAAAGTTGGGCAGCCAAGTGGGATTGTTGTAGTGATCACTACATGAAAGTATCATGAAGATTGGATGAAAAAATATATGCTGATATTTCAGGACTTTAGTAGTTTTTTGGAAGATTGGAAACCCCTTTCAATGAAGGTGTTTTTCGCCCATCTCTGCTTAGGGCTACATGAAGAGGAAACAATACATAAAGATAGAACTTAGAACTACTTCATTCTGTGAAGTTTCAAGAAGCTAGCAAAAACCGTGTTTGATTTACGGTTCCAACGATATTTATCCATATAGCAGAAAACAGAGTGAAACCTAACAATCAAAACTGCTAGTGCAAACGAATGCTTCAACCTAGAAGTACGAAACTTGGGCAGCCAAGTGAGATTGTTGTAGTGATGATTACCTGAAAGTATTGTGAAGATTGGATGAAAAAATATATGTTGAGATTTCAGGAGACTTATGGTTTTTTGGAAGCTTGGAAGACCTTTTCAATAAAACTTTGAGACCGACAGGCTCTGCTTAGTGTTTAATCAAGCGGAAACAAACCATAGAGATAGAACATGGAACTACTTCATTGTGTCAAGTTTCAAGAAGCTAGCACAAACCGTGTTTGATTTAGAGTTCTATCTATACCTATCCATATATGAGAAAACAGAGTGAAACGTGAAAATTGAAACTGTTACTGAAAACGAATGCTTCAACTTAGAAGAACGAAAGTTGGGCAGCCAAGTGGGATTGTTGTAGTGATCACTACATTAAAGTATCATGAAGATTGGATGAAAAAATATATGCTGATATTTCAGCAATTTAGTAGTTTTTTGGAAGATTGGAAACGCCTTTCAATGAAGGTGTTTTTCACCCATCTCTGCTTAGGGCTACATGAAGAGGAAACAATCCATAGAGATAGCACTTAGAACTACATCATTCTGTGAAGTTTCAAGAAGCTAGCACAAACCGTGTTTGATTTACGGTTCCAACTACATCTATCCATATAGCAGAAAACAGAGTGAAACCTAACAATCGAAACTGTTAGTGCAAACGAATGCTTCAACCTAGAATTACAAAACTTAGGCAGCCAAGTGAGATTGTTGTAGTGATGATTACCTGAAAGTATTGTGAAGATTAGATGAAAAAATATATGCTGAGAATTCAGGAGACTCATGGTGTTTTGGAAGCTTGGAAGACATTTTCAATGAAAGTTTGTGCCCGACAGGCTCTGCTTACGGCTTAATCAAGCGGAAACAAACCATAGATTTAGAACATGAAACTACTTCATTGTGTCAAGTTTCAAGAAGCTAGCACAAACCGTGTTTGATTTAGAGTTCTAAATACACCTATCCGTATATGAGAAAACAGAGTGAAACGTGAAAATTGAAACTGTTACTGCAAACGAATCCTTCAACCTAGAAGAACGAAAGTTGGGCAGCCAAGTGGGATTGTTGTAGTGACCATTACCTGAAAGTATCATGAAGATTGGATGAAAAAATATATGCAGAGATTTCAGGACTTTTGTAGATTTTGGAAGATTGGAAACCCCTTTCAATGAATGTGTTTTTCGCCCATCTCTGCTTAGGGCTACAACAAGAGGAAACAATCCATAGAGATAGAACTTAGAACTACTTCATTCTGTCAAGTTTCAAGAAGCTAGCACAAACCGTGTTTGATTTACACTTCCAACTACATCTATCCATATAGCAGAAAACAGAGTGAAACCTAACAATCGAAACTGTTAGTGCAAACGAATGCTTCAACCTAGAAGTACAAAACTTGGGCAGCCAAGTGAGATTGTTGTAGTGATGATTACCTGAAAGTATTGTGAAGATTGGATGAAAAAATATATGCTGAGAATTCAGGAGACTCATGGTTTTTTGGAAGCTTGGAAGACCTTATCAATGAAGGTGTTTGCCCGAAAGTCTCTGCTTAGGGCTTAATTAAGGGGAAACAAACTATGGAGATAGAACATGGAACTACTTCATTGTGTCAAGTTTCAAGAAGCTAGCACAAACCGTGTTTGATTTAGAGTTCTAACTACACCTATCCGTATATGAGAAAACAGAGTGAAACGTGAAAATTGAAACTGTTACTGAAAACGAATGCTTCAACTTAGAAGAACGAAAGTTGGGCAGCCAAGTGGGATTGTTGTAGTGATCACCACATTAAAGTATCATGAAGATTGGAAGAAAAAATATATGCTGATATTTCAGGACTTTAGTAGTTTTTTGGAAGATTGGAAACCCCTTTCAATGAAGGTGTTTTTCGCCCATCTCTGCTTAGGACTACATCAAGAGGAAACAATCCATAGAGATAGAACTTAGAACTACTTCATTCTGTGAAGTTTCAAGAAGCTAGCACAAACCGTGTTTGATTTACGGTTCCAACTACATCTATCCATATAGCAGAAAACAGAGTGAAACCTAACAATCAAAACTGTTAGTGCAAACGAATGCTTCAACCTAGAAGTACGATACTTGGGCAGCCAAGTGAGATTGTTGTAGTGATGATTACCTGAAAGTATTGTGAAGATTGGATGAAAAAATATATGCTGAGAATTCAGGAGACTCATGGTTTTTTGGAAGCTTGGAAGACCTTTTCAATGAAGGTGTTTGCCCGCAAGTCTCTGCTTAGGGCTTAATTAAGCGGAAACAAACTATGGAGATAGAACATGGAACTACTTCATTGTGTCAAGTTTCAAGAAGCTAGCACAAACCGTGTTTGATTTAGAGTTCTAACTACACCTATCCGTATATGAGAAAACAGAGTGAAACGTGAAAATTGAAACTGTTACTGAAAACGAATGCTTCAACTTAGAAGAACGAAAGTTGGGCAGCCAAGTGGGATTGTTGTAGTGATTACTACATGAAAGTATCATGAAGATTGGATGAAAAAATATATGCTGATATTTCAGGTCTTTAGTAGTTTTTTGGAAGATTGGAAACCCCTTTAAATGAAGGTGTTTTTCGCCCATCTCTGCTTAGGGCTACATCAAGAGGAAACAATCCATAGAGATAGCACTTAGAACTACTTCATTCTGTGAAGTTTCAAGAAGCTAGCACAAACCGTGTTTGATTTACGTTTCCAACGACATCTATCCATATAACAGAAAACAGAGTGAAACCTAACAATCGAAACTGCTAGTGCAAACGAATGCTTCAACCTAGAAGTACGAAACTTGGGCAGCCAAGTGAGATTGTTGTAGTGATGATTACCTGAAAGTATTGTGAAGATTGGATGAAAAAATATATGCTGAGAATTCAGGAGACTCATGGTTTTTTGGAAGCTTGGAAGACCTTTTCAATGAAAGTTTGTGCCCGACAGGCTCTGCTTAGTGTTTAATCAAGCGGAAACAAACCATAGAGATAGAACATGGAACTACTTCATTGTGTCAAGTTTCAAGAAGCTAGCACAAACCGTGTTTGATTTAGAGTTCGAACTACACCTATCCGTATATGAGAAAACAGAGTGAAATGTGAAAATTGAAACTGTTACTGAAAAAGAATGCTTCAACTTAGAAGAACGAAAGTTGGGCAGCCAAGTGGGATTGTTGTAGTGATTACTACATGAAAGTATCATGAAGATTGGATGAAAAAATATATGCTGATATTTCAGGTCTTTAGTAGTTTTTTGGAAGATTTTAAACCCCTTTAAATGAAGGTGTTTTTCGCCCATCTCTGCTTAGGGCTACATCAAGAGGAAACAAACCATAGAGATAGAACTTAAAACTACTTCATTCTGTGAATTTTCAAGAAGCTACCCCAAACCGTGTTTGATTTACAGTTCCAACAACATCTATCCATATAGGAGAAAACAGAGTGAAACCTAACAATCGAAACTGTTAGTGCAAACGAATGTTTCAACCTAGAATTACAAAACTTGGGCAGCCAAGTGAGAATGTTGTAGTGATGATTACCTGAAAGTATTGTGAAGATTAGATGAAAAAATATATGCTGAGTATTCAGGAGACTCATGGTTTTTTGGAAGCTTGGAAGACATTTTCAATGAAAGTTTGTGCCCGACAGGGTCTGCTTAGGGCTTAATCTAGCGGAAACATACCATAGAGATAGAACATGGAACTACTTCATTGTGTCAAGTTTCAAGAAGCTAGCACAAACCGTGTTTGATTTAGAGTTCTAACTACACCTATCCGTATATGAGAAAACAGAGTGAAACGTGAAAATTGAAACTGTTACTGCAAACAAATCCTTCAACCTAGAAGAACAAAAGTTGGGCAGCCAAGTGGGATTGTTGTAGTGACCATTACCTGAAGGTTTCATGAAGATTGGATGAAAAAATGTATGCTGATATTTCAGGACTTTTGTAGTTTTTTGGAAGATTGGAAACCCCTTGCAATGAAGGTGTTTTTCGCCCATCTCTGCTTAGGTCTACATCAAGAGTAAACAATCCATAGAGATAGAACTTAGAACTACTTCATTCTGTGAACTTTCAAGAAGCTAGCACAAACCATGTTTGATTTACGGTTCCAACTACATCTATCCATATAGGAGAAAACAGAGTGAAACCTAACAATCGAAACTGTTAATGCAAACGAATGCTTCAACCTAGAATTACAAAACTTGGGCAGCCAAGTGAGATTGTTGTAGTGATGATTACCTGAAAGTATTGTGAAGATTAGATGAAAAAATATAAGCTGAGAATTCAGGAGACTCATGGTTTTTTGGAAGCTTGGAAGACATTTTCAATGAAAGTTTGTGCCCGACAGGCTCTGCTTAGGGCTTAATCAATCGGAAACAAACCATAGAGATAGAACATGGAACTACTTCATTGTGTCAAGTTTCAAGAAGCTAGCACAAACCGTGTTTGATTTAGAGTTCTAACTACACCTATCCGTATATGAGAAAACAGAGTGAAACGTGAAAATTGAAACTGTTACTGCAAAGAATGCTACAACCTAGAAGAACGAAAGTTGGGCAGCCAAGTGGGATTGTTGTAGTGACCATTACCTGAAAGTATCATGAAGATTGGATGAAAAAATGTATGCTGATATGTCAAGACTTTTGTAGTTTTTTGGAAGATTGGAAACCCCTTTCAATGAATGTGGTTTTCGCCCATCTCTGCTTAGGGCTACATCAAGAGGAAACAATCCATAGAGATAGAACTTAGAACTACTTCACTCTGTGAAGTTTCAAGAAGCTAGCACAAACCGTGTTTGATTTACGGTTCCAACGACATCTATCCATATTGCAGAAAACAGAGTGAAACCTAACAATTGAAACTGTTAGTGCAAACGAATGCTTCAACCTAGAAGTACGAAACTTGGGCAGCCAAGTGAGATTGTTGTAGTGATGATTACCTGAAAGTATTGTGAAGATTGGATGAAAAAATATATGCTGAGAATTCAGGAGACTCATGGTTTTTTGGAAGCTTGGAAGACCTTTTCAATGAAGGTGTTTGCCCGCAAGTCTCTGCTTAGGGCTTAATTAAGCGGAAACAAAATATGGAGATAGAACATGGAACTACTTCATTGTGTCAAGTTTCAAGAAGCTAGCACAAACCGTGTTTGATTTAGAGTTCTAACTACACCTATCCGTATATGAGAAAACAGAGTGAAACGTGAAAATTGAAACTGTTACTGAAAACGAATGCTTCAACTTAGAAGAACGAAAGTTGGGCAGCCAAGTGGGATTGTTGTAGTGATCACTACATGAAAGTATCACGAAGATTGGATGAAAAAATATATGCTGATATTTCAGGACTTTAGTAGTTTTTTGGAAGATTGGAAACCCCTTTCAATGAAGGTGTTTTTCGCCCATCTCTGCTTAGGGCTACATCAAGAGGAAACAAACCATAGAGATAGAACTTAAAACTACTTCATTCTGTGAAGTTTCAAGAAGCTACCACAAACCGTGTTTGATTTACAGTTCCAACTACATCTATCCATATAGGAGAAAACAGAGTGAAACCTAACAATCGAAACTGTTAGTGCAAACGAATGCTTCAACCTAGAATTACAAAACGTGGGCAGCCAAGTGAGATTGTTGTAGTGATGATTACCTGAAAGTATTGTGAAGATTAGATGAAAAAATATATGCTGAGAATTCAGGAGACTCATGGTTTTTTGGAAGCTTGGAAGACCTTTTCAATGAAAGTTTGTGCCCGACAGGCTCTGCTTAGGGCTTAATCAAGCGGAAACAAACCATAGAGATAGAACATGGAACTACTTCATTGTGTCAAGTTTCAAGAAGCTAGCACAAACCGTGTTTGATTTAGAGTTCTAACTACACCTATCCGTATATGAGAAAACAGAGTGAAACGTGAAAATTGAAACTGTTACTGCAAAGAATGCTTCAACCTAGAAGAACGAAATTTGGGCAACCAAGTGGGATTGTTGTAGTGACCATTACCTGAAAGTATCATGAAGATTGGATGAAAAAATGTATGCTGATATGTCAAGACTTTTGTAGTTTTTTGGAAGATTGGAAACCCCTTTCAATGAATGTGTTTTTCGCCCATCTCTGCTTAGGGCTACATCAAGAGGAAACAATCCATAGAGATAGAACTTAGAACTACTTCAATCTGTGAAGTTTCAAGAAGCTAGCACAATCCGTGTTTGATTTACGGTTCCAACGACATCTATCCATATAGCAGAAAACAGAGTGAAACCTAACAATCGAAACTGTTAGTGCAAACGAATGCTTCAACCTAGAAGTAGGAAACTTGGGCAGCCAAGTGAGATTGTTGTAGTGATGATTACCTGAAAGTATTGTGAAGATTGGATGAAAAAATATATGCTGAGAATTCAGGAGACTCATGGTTTTTTGGAAGTATGGAAGACCTTTTCAATGAAAGTTTGTGCCCGACAGGCTCTGCTTAGTGTTTAATCAAGCGGAAACAAACCATAGAGATAGAACATGGAACTACTTCATTGTGTCAAGTTTCAAGAAGCTAGCACAAACCATGTTTGATTTAGAGTTGTAACTACACCTATCCATATATGAGAAAACAGAGTGAAACGTGAAAATTGAAAATGTTACTGAAAACGAATGCTTCAACATAGAAGAACGAAACTTGGGCAGAGAAGTGGGATTGTTGTAGTGATCACTACATTAAAGTATCATGAAGATTGGATGAAAAAATATACGCTGATATTTCAGCACTTTAGTAGTTTTTTGGAAGATTGGAAACCCCTTTCAATGAAGGTGTTTTTCTCCCATCTCTGCTTAGGACTACATCAAGAGGAAACAATCCATAGAGATAGAACTTAGAACTACTTCATTCTGTGAAGTTTCAAGAAGCTAGCACAAACCGTGTTTGATTTACGGTTCCAACTACATCTATCCATATAGCAGAAAACAGAGTGAAACCTAACAATCGAAACTGTTAGTGCAAACGAATGCTTCAACCTAGAAGTACGAAACTTGGGCAGCCAAGTGAGATTGTTGTAGTGATGATACCTGAAAGTATTGTGAAGATTGGATGAAAAAATATATGCTGAGAATTCAGGAGACTCATGGTTTTTTGGAAGCTTGGAAGACCTTTTCAATGAAGGTGTTTGCCCGCAAGTCTCTCCTTAGGGCTTAATTAAGCGGAAACAAAATATGGAGATAGAACATGGAACTACTTCATTGTGTCAAGTTTCAAGAAGCTAGCACAAACCGTGTTTGATTTAGAGTTCTAACTACACCTATCCATATATGAGAAAACAGAGTGAAACGTGAAAATTGAAACTGTTACTGAAAACGAATGCTTCAACTTAGAAGAACGAAAGTTGGGCAGCCAAGTGGGATTGTTGTAGTGATCACTACATGAAAGTATCACGAAGATTGGATGAAAAAATATATGCTGATATTTCAGGACTTTAGTAGTTTTTTGGAAGATTGGAAACCCCTTTCAATGAAGGTGTTTTTCGCCCATCTCTGCTTAGGGCTACATCAAGAGGAAACAAACCATAGAGATAGAACTTAAAACTACTTCATTCTGTGAAGTTTCAAGAAGCTACCACAAACCGTGTTAGATTTACAGTTCCAACTACATCTATCCATATAGGAGAAAACAGAGTGAAACCTAACAATCGAAACTGTTAGTGCAAACGAATGCTTCAACCTAGAATTACAAAACGTGGGCAGCCAAGTGAGATTGTTGTAGTGATGATTACCTGAAAGTATTGTGAAGATTAGATGAAAAAATATATGCTGAGAATTCAGGAGACTCATGGTTTTTTGGAAGCTTGGAAGACCTTTTCAATGAAAGTTTGTGCCCGACAGGCTCTGCTTAGGGCTTAATCAAGCGGAAACAAACCATAGAGATAGAACATGGAACTACTTCATTGTGTCAAGGTTCAAGAAGCTAGCACAAACCGTGTTTGATTTAGAGTTCTAACTACACCTATCCGTATATGAGAAAACAGAGTGAAACGTGAAAATTGAAACTGTTACTGCAAAGAATGCTTCAACCTAGAAGAACGAAATTTGGGCAACCAAGTGGGATTGTTGTAGTGACCATTACCTGAAAGTATCATGAAGATTGGATGAAAAAATGTATGCTGATATGTCAAGACTTTTGTAGTTTTTTGGAAGATTGGAAACCCCTTTCAATGAATGTGTTTTTCGCCCATCTCTGCTTAGGGCTACATCAAGAGGAAACAATCCATAGAGATAGAACTTAGAACTACTTCAATCTGTGAAGTTTCAAGAAGCTAGCACAATCCGTGTTTGATTTACGGTTCCAACGACATCTATCCATATAGCAGAAAACAGAGTGAAACCTAACAATCGAAACTGTTAGTGCAAACGAATGCTTCAACCTAGAAGTACGAAACTTGGGCAGCCAAGTGAGATTGTTGTAGTGATGATTACCTGAAAGTATTGTGAAGATTGGATGAAAAAATATATGCTGAGAATTCAGGAGACTCATGGTTTTTTGGAAGTATGGAAGACCTTTTCAATGAAAGTTTGTGCCCGACAGGCTCTGCTTAGTGTTTAATCAAGCGGAAACAAACCATAGAGATAGAACATGCAACTACTTCATTGTGTCAAGTTTCAAGAAGCTAGCACAAACCATGTTTGATTTAGAGTTGTAACTACACCTATCCGTATATGAGAAAACAGAGTGAAACGTGAAAATTGAAAATGTTACTGAAAACGAATGCTTCAACATAGAAGAACGAAAGTTGGGCAGCCAAGTGGGATTGTTGTAGTGATCACTACATTAAAGTATCATGAAGGTTGGATGAAAAAATATACGCTGATATTTCAGCACTTTAGTAGTTTTTTTGAAGATTGGAAACCCCTTTCAATGAAGGTGTTTTTCGCCCATCTCTGCTTAGGAATACATCAAGAGGAAACAATCCATAGAGATAGAACTTAGAAATACTTCATTCTGTGAAGTTTCAAGAAGCTAGCACAAACCGTGTTTGATTTACGGTTCCAACTACATCTATCCATATAGCAGAAAACAGAGTGAAACCTAACAATCGAAACTGTTAGTGCAAACGAATGCTTCAACCTAGAAGTATGAAACTTGGGCAGCCAAGTGTGATCGTTGTAGTGATGATTACCTGAAAGTATTGTGAAGATTGGATGAAAAAATATATGCTGAGAATTCAGGAGACTCATGGTTTTTTGGAAGCTTGGAAGACCTTTTCAATGAAGGTGTTTGCCCGCAAGTCTCTGCTTAGGGCTTAATTAAGCGGAAACAAACTATGGAGATAGAACATGGAACTACTTCATTGTGTCAAGTTTCAAGAAGCTAGCACAAACCGTGTTTGATTTAGAGTTCTAACTACACCTATCCGTATATGAGAAAACAGAGTGAAACGTGAAAATTGAAACTGTTACTGAAAACGAATGCTACAACTTAGAAGAACGAAAGTTGGGCAGCCAAGTGGGATTGTTGTAGTGATCACTACATGAAAGTATCATGAAGATTGGATGAAAAAATATATGCTGATATTTCAGGACTTTAGTAGTTTTTTGGAAGATTGGAAACCCCTTTCAATGAAGGTGTTTTTCGCCCATCTCTGCTTAGGCTACATCAAGAGGAAACAAACCATAGAGATAGAACTTAAAACTACTTCATTCTGTGAAGTTTCAAGAAGCTACCACACACCTTGTTTGATTTACAGTTCCAACTACATCTATCCATATAGGAGAAAACAGAGTGAAACCTAACAATCGAAACTGTTAGTGCAAACGAATGCTTCAACCTAGAATTACAAAACTTGGGCAGCCAAGTGAGATTGTTGTAGTGATGATTACCTGAAAGTATTGTGAAGATTAGATGAAAAAATGTATGCTGAGACTTCAGGAGACTCATGGTTTTTTGGAAGCTTGGAAGACCTTTTCAATGAAAGTTTGTGCCCGACAGGCTCTGCTTAGGGCTTAATAAAGCGGAAACAAACCATAGAGATAGAACATGAAACTACTTCATTGTGTCAAGTTTCAAGAAGCTAGCACAAACCGTGTTTGATTTAGAGTTCTAACTACACCTATCCGTATATGAGAAAACAGAGTGAAACGTGAAAATTGAAACTGTTACTGCAAACGAATGCTTCAACCTAGAAGAACGAAAGTTGGGAGCCAAGTGGGATTGTTGTAGTGACCATTACCTGAAAGTATCATGAAGATTGGATGAAAAAATGTATGCTGATATTTCAGGACTTTTGTAGTTTTTTGGAAGATTGGAAACCCCTTTCAATGAAGGTGTTTTTCGCCCATCTCTGCTTAGGGCTACATCAAGAGGAAACAATCCATAGAGATAGCACTTGGAACTACTTCATTCTGTGAAGTTTCAAGAAGCTAGCACAAACCGTGTTTGATTTACCGTTCCAACTACATCTATCCATATAGCAGAAAACAGAGTGAAACCTAACAATCGAAACTGTTAGTGCAAACGAATGCTTCAACCTAGAAGTACGAAACTTGGGCAGCCAAGTGAGATTGTTGTAGTGATGATTACATGAAAGTATTGTGAAGATTGGATGAAAAAATATATGCTGAGAATTCAGGAGACTCATGGTTTTTTGGAAGCTTGGAAGACATTTTCAATGAAAGTTTGTGCCCCACAGGCTCTGCTTAGGGCTTAATCAAGTGGAAAAAAACCATAGAGATAGAACATGAAACTACTTCATTGTGTCAAGTTTCAAGAAGCTAGCACAAACCGTGTTTGATTTAGAGTTCTAACTACACCTATCTGTATATGAGAAAACAGAGTGAAACGTGAAAATTGAAACTGTTACTGCAAACGAATGCTTCAACCTAGAAGAACAAAAGTTGGGCAGCCAAGTGGGATTGTTGTAGTGACCATTACCTGAAAGTATCATGAAGATTGGATGAAAAAATGTATGCTGATATTTCAGGAATTTTGTAGTTTTTTGGAAGATTGGAAACCCCTTTAAATGAAGGTGTTTTTCGCCCATCTCTGCTTAGGGCTACATCAAGAGGAAACAATCCATAGAGATAGAACTTAGAACTACTTCATTCTGTGAAGTTTCAAGAAGCTAGCACAAACCGTGTTTGATTTACGGTTCCAACTACATCTATCCATATAGCAGAAAACAGAGTGAAACCTAACAATCGAAAGTTTTAGTGTAAACGAATGCTTCAACCTAGAAGTACGAAACTTGGGCAGCCAAGTGAGATTGTTGTAGTGATGATTACCTGAAAGTATTGTGAAGATTGGATGAAAAAATATATGCTGAGAATTCAGGAGACTCATGGTTTTTTGGAAGCTTGGAAGACCTTTTCAATGAAGGTGTTTGCCCGCAAGTCTCTGCTTAGGGCTTAATTAAGTGGAAACAAACTATGGAGATAGAACATGGAACTACTTCATTGTGTCAAGTTTCAAGAAGCTAGCACAAACCGTGTTTGATTTAGAGTTCTAACTACACCTATCCGTATATGAGAAAACAGAGTGAAACGTGAAAATTGAAACTGTTACTGAAAACGAATGCTTCAACTTAGAAGAACGAAAGTTGGGCAGCCAAGTGGGATTGTTGTAGTGATCACTACATGAAAGTATCATGAAGATTGGATGAAAAAATATATGCTGATATTTCAGGACTTAATAGTTTTTTGGAAGGTTGGAAACCCCTTTCAATGAAGGTGTTTTTCGCCCATCTCTGCTTAGGGCTACATCAAGAGGAAACAATCCATAGAGATAGAACTTAGAACTACTTCATTGTGTCAAGTTTCAAGAAGCTAGCACACACCGTGTTTGATTTACACTTCCAACTACATCTATCCATATAGGAGAAAACAGAGTGAAACCTAACAATCGAAACTCTTAGTGCAAAGGAATGCTTCAACCTAGAATTACAAAACTTGGGCAGCCAAGTGAGATTGTTGTAGTGATGATTACATGAAAGTATTGTGAAGATTAGATGAAAAAATATATGCTGAGAATTCAGGAGACTCATGGTTTTTTGGAAGCTTGGAAGACCTTTTCAATGAAAGTTTGTTTCCGACAGGCTCTGCTTAGGGCTTAATCAAGCGGAAACAAACCATAGAGATAGAACATGGAACTACTTCATTGTATCAAGTTTCAAGAAGCTAGCCCAAACCGTGTTTGATTTAGAGTTCTAACTACACCTCTCCGTATATGATAAAACAGAGTGAAACGTGAAAAATGAAACTGTTACTGCAAACGAATGCTTCATCCTAGAAGAACGAAAGTTGGGCAGCCAAGTGGGATTGTTGTAGTGATCATTACCTGAAAGTATCATGAAGATTGGATGTAAAAATATATGCAGAGATTTTAGGACTTTTGTAGATTTTGGAAGATTGGAAACCTCTTTCAATGAAGGTGTTTTTCGCCCATCTCTGCTTAGGGCTACATCAAGAGGAAACAAACCATAGAGATAGCACTTAGAACTACTTCATTCTGTGAAGTTTCAAGAAGCTAGCACAAACCGTGTTTGATTTACAGTTCCAACTACATCTATCCATATAGGAGAAAACAGAGTGAAACCTAACAATCGAAACTGTTAGTGCAAACGAATGCTTCAACCTAGAATTACAAAACTTGGGCAGCCAAGTGAGATTGTTGTAGTGATGATTACCTGAAAGTATTGTGAACATTAGATGAAAAAATATATGCTGAGAATTAAGGAGACTCATGGTTTCTTGGAAGCTTGGAAGACATTTTCAATGAAAGTTTGTGCCCGACAAGCTCTGCTTAGGGCTTAATCAAGCGGAAACAAACCATAGAGATAGAACATGAAACTACTTCATTGTGTCAAGTTTCAAGAAGCTAGCACAAACCGTGTTTGATTTAGAGTTCTAACTACACCTATCCGTATATGAGAAAACAGAGTGAAACGTGAAAATTGAAAGTGTTAATGCAAACGAATGCTTCAACCTAGAAGAACGAAAGTTGGGCAGCCAAGTGGGATTGTTGTAGTGACCATTACCTGAAAGTATCATGAAGATTGGATGAAAAAATGTATGCTGATATTTCAGGACGTTAGTAGTTTTTTGGAAGATTGGAAACCCCTTTCAATGAAGGTGTTTTTCGCCCATCTCTGCTTAGGGCTACATCAAGAGGAAACAATCCATAGAGATAGAACTTAAAACTACTTCATTCTGTGAAGTTTCAAGAAGCTACCACAAACCGTGTTTGATTTACAGTTCCAACTACATCTATCCATATAGGAGAAAACAGAGTGAAACCTAACAATCGAAACTGTTAGTGCAAACGAATGCTTCAACCTAGAATTACAAAACTTGGGCAGCCAAGTGAGATTGTTGTAGTGATGATTACCTGAAAGTATTGTGAAGATTAGATGAAAAAATATATGCTGAGAATTCACTAGACTCATTGTTTTTTGGAAGCTTGGAAGACCTTTTCAATGAAAGTTTGTTTCCGACAGGCTCTGCTTAGGGCTTAATCAAGCGGAAACAAACCATAGAGATAGAACATGGAACTATTTCATTGTGTCAAGTTTCAAGAAGCTAGCACAAACCGTGTTTGATTTAGAGTTCTAACTACACCTATCCGTATATGAGAAAACAGAGTGAAATGTGAAAATTGAAACTGTTACTGCAAACGAGTCCTTCAACCTAGAAGAACGAAAGTTGGGCAGCCAAGTGGGATTGTTGTAGTGACCATTACCTGAAAGTATTATGAAGATTGGATGAAAAAATATATGCTGATATTTCAGGACTTTTGTAGTTTTTTGGAAGATTGGAAACCCCTTTCAATGAAGGTGTTTTTCGCCCATCTCTGCTTAGGGCTACATCAAGAGGAAACAATCCATAGAGTTAGAACTTAGAACTACTTCATTCTGTGAAGTTTCAAGAAGCTAGCACAAACGTGTTTGATTTACGGTTCCAACTACATCTATCCATATAGCTGAAAACAGAGTGAAACCTAACAATCGAAAGTGTTAGTGTAAACGAATGCTTCAACCTAGAAGTACGAAACTTGGGCAGCCAAGTGAGATTGTTGTAGTGATGATTACCTGAAAGAATTGTGAAGATTGGATGAAAAAATATATGCTGAGAATTCAGGAGACTCATGGTTTTTTGGAAGCTTGGAAGACCTTTTCAATGAAGGTGTTTGCCCGCAAGTCTCTGCTTAGGGCTTAATTAAGCGGAAACAAACTATGGAGATAGAACATGGAACTACTTCATTGTGTCAAGTTTCAAGAAGCTAGCACAAACCGTGTTTGATTTAGAGTTCTAACTACACCTATCCGTATATGAGAAAACAGAGTGAAACGTGAAAATTGAAACTGTTACTGAAAACGAATGCTTCAACTTAGAAGAACGAAAGTTGGGCAGCCAAGTGGGATTGTTGTAGTGATCACTACATGAAAGTATCATGAAGATTGGATGAAAAAATATATGCTGATATTTCAGCACTGTAGTAGTTTTTTGGAAGATTGGAAACCCCTTTCAATGAAGGTGTTTTTTGCACATCTCTGCTTAGGGCTACATCAAGAGGAAACAATCCATAGAGATAGAACTTAGAACTACTTCATTGTGTCAAGTTTCAAGAAGCTAGCACAAACCGTGTTTGATTTACACTTCCAACTACATCTATCCATATAGGAGAAAACAGAGTGAAACCTAACAATCGAAACTGTTAGTGCAAAGGAATGCTTCAACCTAGAATTACAAAACTTGGGCAGCCAAGTGAGATTGATGTATTGATGATTACCTGAAAGTATTGTGAAGATTAGATGAAAAAATATATGCTGAGAATTCAGGAGACTCATGGTTTTTTGGAAGCTTGGAAGACCTTTTCAAGGAAAGTTTGTTTCCGACAGGCTCTGCTTAGGGCTTAATCAAGCGGAAACAAACCATAGAGATAGAACATGGAACTACTTCATTGTGTCAAGTTTCAAAAAGCTAGCACAAACCGTGTTTGATTTAGAGTTCTATCTACACCTATCCGTATATGAGAAAACAGAGTGAAACGTGAAAATTGAAACTGTTACTGCAAACGAATGCTTCAACCTAGAAGAACGAAAGTTGGGCAGCCAAGTGGGATTGTTGTAGTGACCATTACCTGAAAGTATCATGAAGATTGGAGGAAAAAATGTATGCTGATATTTCAGGACTTTTGTAGTTTTTTGGATGATTGGAAACCCCTTTCAATGAAGGTGTTTTTCGCCCATCTCTGCTTAGGACTACGTCAAGAGGAAACAATCCATAGAGATAGAACTTAGAACTACTTCATTCTGTGAAGTTTCAAGAAGCTAGCACAAACCGTGTTTGATTTACACTTCCAACTACATCTATCCATATAGCAGAAAACAGAGTGAAACCTAACAATCGAAACTGTTAGTGCAAACGAATGCTTCAACCTAGAAGTACGAAACTTGGGCAGCCAAGTGAGATTGTTGTAGTGATGATTACCTGAAAGTATTGTGAAGATTGGATGAATAAATATATGCTGAGAATTCAGGAGACTCATGGTTTTTTGGAAGCTTGGAAGACCTTTTCAATGAAGGTGTTTGCCCGTAAGTCTCTGCTTAGGGCTTAATTATGCGGAAACAAACTATAGAAATAGAACTTGGAACTACTTCATTTTGTCAAGTTTCAAGAAGCTAGCACAAACCGTGTGTGATTTAGAGTTCTAACTACACCTATCCGTATATGAGAAAACAGAGTGAAACGTGAAAATTGAAACTGTTACTGAAAACGAATGCTTCACCTTAGAAGAACGAAAGTGGGCAACCAAGTGGGATTGTTGTAGTGATCACTACATGAAAGTATCATGAAGATTGGATGAAAAAATATATGCTGATATTTCAGGACTTTTGTAGTTTTTTGGAAGATTGTAAACCCCTTTCAATGAAGGAGTTTTTCGCCCATCTCTGCTTAGGGCTACATCTAGAGGAAACAAACCATAGAGATAGAACTTAAAACTACTTCATTCTGTGAAGTTTCAAGAAGCTACCACAAACCGTGTTTAATTTGCAGTTCCAACTGCATCTATCCATATAGGAGAAAACAGAGTGAAACCTAACAATCGAAACTGTTAGTGCAAACGAATGCTTCAACCTAGAATTACAAAACTTGGGCAGCCAAGTGAGATTGTTGTAGTGATGATTACCTGAAAGTATTGTAAAGATTAGATGAAAAAACATATGCTGAGAATTCAGGAGACTCATGGTTTTTTGGAAGCTTGAAAGACCTTTTCAAGGAAAGTTTGTTTCCGACAGGCTCTGCTTAGGGCTTAATCAAGTGGAAACAAACCACAGAGATAGAACATGGAACTACTTCATTGTGTCTTGTTTCAAGAAGCTAGCACAAACCGTGTTTGATTTAGAGTTCTAACTACACCTCTCCGTATATGAGAAAACAGAGTGAAACGTGAAAATTGAAACTTTTACTGCAAACGAATGCTTCAACCTAGAAGAACGAAAGTTGGGCAGCCAAGTGGGATTGTTGTAGTGACCATTACCTGAAAGTATCATGAAGATTGGATGAAAAAATGTATGCTGATATTTCAGGACTTTTGTAGTTTTTTGGAAGATTGGAAACCCCTTTCAATGAAGGTGTTTTTCGCCCATCTCTGCTTAGGGCTACATCAAGAGGAAACAATCGATAGAGATAGAACTTAAAACTACTTCATTCTGTGAAGTTTCAAGAAGCTACCACAAACCGTGTTTGATTTACGGTTCCAACTACATCTATCCATATAGCAGAAAACAGAGTGAAACCTAACAATCGAAACTGTTAGTGCAAACGAATGCTTCAACCTAGAATTACAAAATTTGGGCAGCAAAGTGAGATTGTTGTAGTGATGATTACCTGAAAGTATTGTGAAGATTAGATGAAAAAATATATGCTAAGAATTCAGGAGACTCATGGTTTTTTGGAAGCTTGGAAGACCTTTTCAATGAAAGTTTGTTTCCGACAGGCTCTGCTTAGGGCTTAATCAAGCGGAAACAAACCATAGAGATAGAACATGGAACTATTTCATTGTGTCAAGTTTCAAGAAGCTAGCACAAACCGTGTTTGATTTAGAGTTCTAACTACACCTATCCGTATATGAGAAAACAGAGTGAAACGTGAAAATTGAAACTGTTACTGCAAACGAGTCCTTCAACCTAGAAGAACGAAAGTTGGGCAGCCAAGTGGGATTGTTGTAGTGACCATTACCTGAAAGTATCATGAAGATTGGATGAAAAAATGTATGCTGATATTTCAGGACTTTAGTAGTTTTTTGGAAGATTGGAAACCCCTTTCAATGAAGGTGTTTTTCGCCCATCTCTGCTTAGGGCTACATCAAGAGGAAACAATCCATAGAGATAGAACTTAGAACTACTTCATTCTGTGAAGTTTCAAGAAGCTAGCACAAACCGTGTTTGATTTACAGTTCCAACTACATCTATCCATATAGGAGAAAACATAGTGAAACCTAACAATCGAAACTGTTAATGCAAACGAATGCTTCAACCTAGAATTACAAAACTTGGGCAGCCAAGTGAGATTGTTGTAGTGATGATTACCTGAAAGTATTGTGAAGATTAGATGAAAAAATATATGCTGACAATTCAGGAGACTCATGGTTTTTTGGAAGCTTGGAAGACATTTTCAATGAAAGTTTGTGCCCGACAGGCTCTGCTTAGGGCTTAATCAAGCGGAAAAAAACCATAGAGATAGAACATGAAACTACTTCATTGTGTCAAGTTTCAAGAAGCTAGCACAAACCGTGTTTGATTTAGAGTTCTAACTACACGTATCAGGATATGAGAAAACAGAGTGAAACGTGAAAATTGAAAGTGTTACTACAAACGAATGCTTCAACCTAGAAGAACGAAAGTTGGGCAGCCAAGTGGGATTGTTGTAGTGACCATTACCTGAAAGTATCATGAAGATTGGAGGAAAAAATGTATGCTGATATTTCAGGAATTTTGTAGTTTTTTGGAAGATTGGAAACCCCTTTCAATGAAGGTGTTTTTCGCCCATCTCTGCTTAGGACTACGTCAAGAGGAAACAATCCATAGAGATAGAACTTAGAACTACTTCATTCTGTGAAGTTTCAAGAAGCTAGCACAAACCGTGTTTGATTTACGGTTCCAACTACATCTATCCATATAGCAGAAAACAGAGTGAAACCTAACAATCGAAACTGTTAGTGCAAACGAATGCTTCAACCTAGAAGTACGAAACTTGGGCAGCCAAGTGAGATTGTTGTAGTGATGATTACCTGAAAGTATTGTGAAGATTGGATGAAAAAATATATGCTGAGAATTCAGGAGACTCATGGTTTTTTGGAAGCTTGGAAGACCTTTTCAATGAAGGTGTTTGCCCGCAAGTCTCTGCTTAGGGCTTAATTAAGCGGAAACAAACTATAGAAATAGAACTTGGAACTACTTCATTGTGTCAAGTTTCAAGAAGCTAGCACAAACCGTGTTTGATTTAGAGTTCTAACTACACCTATCCGTATATGAGAAAACAGAGTGAAACGTGAAAATTGAAACTGTTACTGAAAACGAATGCTTCAACTTAGAAGAACGAAAGTTGGGCAGACAAGTGGGATTGTTGTAGTGATCACTACATTAAAGTATCATGATGATTGGATGAAAAAATATATGCTGATATTTCAGGACTTTAGTATTTTTTTGAAGATTGGAAACCCCTTTCAATGAAGGTGTTTTTCGCCCATCTCTGCTTAGGGCTACATCAAGAGGAAACAATCCATAGAGATAGAACTTAGAACTACTTCATTGTGTCAAGTTTCAAGAAGCTAGCACAAACCGTGTTTGATTTGCACTTCCAACAACATCTATCCATATAGGAGAAAACAGAGTGAAACCTAACAATCGAACCTGTTAGTGCAAAGGAATGCTTCAACCTAGAATTACAAAACTTGGGCAGCCAAGTGAGATTGTTGTAGTGATGATTACCTGAAAGTATTGTGAAGATTAGATGAAAAAATATATGCTGAGAATTCAGGAGACTCATGGTTTTTTGGAAGCTTGGAAGACCTTTTCAATGAAAGTTTGTTTCCGACAGGCTCTGCTTAGGGCTTAATCAAGCGGAAACAAACCATAGAGATAGAACATGGAACTACTTCATTGTGTCAAGTTTCAAGAAGCTAGCACAAACCGTGTTTGATTTAGAGTTCTAACTACACCTCTCCGTATATGAGAAAACAGAGTGAAACGTGAAAATTGAAACTGTTACTGCAAACGAATGCTTCAACCTAGAAGAACGAAAGTTGGGCAGCCAAGTGGGATTGTTGTAGTGACCATTACCTGAAAGTATCATGAAGATTGGATGAAAAAATGTATGCTGATATTTCAGGAATTTTGCAGTTTTTTGGAAGATTGGAAACCCCTTTCAATGAAGGTGTTTTTTGCCCATCTCTGCTTAGGGCTACATCAAGAGGAAACAATCCATAGAAATAGCACTTAGAACTACTTCATTCTGTGAAGTTTCAAGAAGCTAGCACAAACCGTGTTTGATTTACGGTTCCAACTACATCTATCCATATAGGAGAAAACAGAGTGAAACCTAACAATCGAAACTGTTAGTGCAAAGGAATGCTTCAACCTAGAATTACAAAACTTGGGCAGCCAAGTGAGATTGTTGTAGTGATGATTACCTGAAAGATTTGTGAAGATTAGATGAAAAAATATATGCTGAAAATTCAGGAGACTCATGGTTTTTTGGAAGCTTGGAAGACCTTTTCAATGAAAGTTTGTTCCCGACAGACTCTGCTTACGGCTTATTCAAGCAGAAACAAACCATAGAGATAGAACATGGAACTACTTCATTGTGTCAAGTTTCAAGAAGCTAGCACAAACCGTGTTTGATTTAGAGTTCTAACTACACCTATCCGTATATGAGAAAACAGAGTGAAACGTGAAAATTGAAACTGTTACTGAAAACGAATGCTTCAACTTAGAAGAACGAAAGTTGGGCAGCCAAGTGGGATTGTTGTAGTGATCACTACATGAAAGCATCATGAAGATTGGATGAAAAAATGTATGCTGATATTTCAGGTCTTTAGTAGTTTTTTGGAAGATTGGAAACCCCTTTCAATGAAGGTGTTTTTCGCCCATCTCTCCTTAGGGCTACATCAAGAGGAAACAAATCATAGAGATAGCACTTAGAACTAATTCATTCTGTGAAGTTTGAAGAAGCTAGCACAAACCGTGTTTGATTTACAGTTCCAACTACATCTATCCATATAGGAGAAAACAGAGTGAAACCTACCAATCGAAACTGTTAGTGAAAACGAATGCTTCAACCTAGAATTACAAAACTTGGGCAGCCAAGTGAGATTGATGTAGTGATGATTACCTGAAAGTATTGTGAAGATTAGATGAAAAAATATATGCTGAGTATTAAGGAGACTCATGGTTTCTTGGAAGCTTGGAAGACATTTTCAATGAAAGTTTGTGCCCGACAGGCTCTGCTTAGGGCTTAATCAAGCGGAAACAAACCATAGAGATAGAACATGAAACTACTTCATTGTGTCAAGTTTCAAGAAGCTAGCACAAACCGTGTTTGATTTAGAGTTCTAACTACACCTATCAGGATATGAGAAAACAGACTGAAACGTGAAAATTGAAAGTGTTACTGCAAACGAATGCTTCAACCTAGAAGAACGAATGTTGGGCAGCCAAGTGGGATTGTTGTAGTGACCATTACCTGAAAGTATCATGAAGATTGGATGAAAAAATGTATGCTGTTATTTCAGGACTTTTGTAGTCTTTTGGAAGATTGGAAACCCCTTTCAATGAAGGTGTTTTTCGCCCATCTCTGCTTAGGACTATGTCAAGAGGTAACAATCCATAGAGATAGAACTTAGAACTACTTCATTCTGTGATGTTTCAAGAAGCTAGCACAAACCGTGTTTGATTTACGGTTCCAACTACATGTATCCATATAGCAGAAAACAGAGTGAAACCTAACAATCGAAAACTGTTAGTGCAAACGAATGCTTCAACCTAGAAGTACGAAACTTGGGCAGCCAAGTGAGATTGTTGTAGTGATGATTACCTGAAAGTATTGTGAAGATTGGATGAAAAAATATATGCTGAGAATTCAGGAGACTCATGGTTTTTTGGAAGCTTGGAAGACATTTTCAATGAAGGTGTTTGCCCGCAAGTCTCTGCTTAGGGCTTAATTAAGCGGAAACAAACTATGGAGATAGAACATGGAACTACTTCATTGTGTCAAGTTTCAAGAAGCTAGCACAAACCGTGTTTGATTTAGAGTTCTAACTACACCTATCCGTATATGAGAAAACAGAGTGAAACGTGAAAATTGAAACTGTTACTGAAAACGGATGCTTCAACTTAGAAGAACGAAAGTTGGGCAGCCAAGTGGGATTGTTGTAGTGATCACTACATGAAAGTATCATGAAGATTGGATGAAAAAATATATGCTGATATTTCAGGACTTTAGTAGTTTTTTGGAAGATTGGAAACCCCTTTCAATGAAGGTGATTTTCGCCCATCTCTGCTTAGGGCTACATCAAGAGGAAACAAACCATAGAGATAGAACTTAAAACTACTTCATTCTGTGAAGTTTCAAGAAGCTACCACAAACCGTGTTTGATTTACAGTTTCAACTACATCTATCCATATAGCAGAAAACAGAGTGAAACCTAACAATCCAAACTGTTAGTGCAAACGAATGCTTCAACCTAGAATTACAAAACTTGGGCAGCCAAGTGAGATTGTTCTAGTGATGATTACCTGAAAGTATTGTGAAGATTAGATGAAAAAATATATGCTGAGAATTCAGGAGACTCATGGTTTTTTGGAAGCTTGGAGGACCTTTTCAATGAAAGTTTGTGCCCGACAGGCTCTGCTTAGTGCTTAATCAAGCGGAAACAAACCATAGAGATAGAACATGGAACTACTTCATTGTGTCAAGTTTCCAGAAGCTAGCACAAACCGTGTTTGATTTAGAGTTCTAACTACACCTATCCGTATATGAGAAAACAGAGTGAAACGTGAAAATTGAAACTGTTACTGAAAACGAATGCTTCAACTTAGAAGAACGAAAATTGGGCAGCCAAGTGGGATTGTTGTAGTGATCACTACATGAAAGTATCATGAAGATTGGATGAAAAAATATATGCTGATATTTCAGGACTTTAGTAGTTTTTTGGAAGATTGGAAACCGCTTTCAATGAAGGTGTTTTTCGCCCGTCTCTGCTTAAGGCTACATCAAGAGGAAACAAACCATAGAGATAGAACTTAAAACTACTTCATTCTGTGAAGTTTCAAGAAGCTAGCACAAACCGTGTTTGATTTACACTTCCAACTACATCTATCCATATAGGAGAAAACAGAGTGAAACCAAACAATCGAAACTGTTAGTGCAAACGAATGCTTCAACCTAGAATTACAAAACTTGGGCAGCCAAGTGAGATTGTTGTAGTGATGATTACCTGAAAGTATTGTGAAGATTAGATGAAAAAATATATTCAGAGAATTCATGAGACTCATGGTTTTTTGGAAGCTTGGAAGACCTTTTTAATGAAAGTTTGTTTCCGACAGGCTCTGCTTAGGGCTTATTCAAGCAGAAACAAACCATAGAGATAGAACATGGAACTACTTCATTGTGTCAAGTTTCAAGAAGCTAGCACAAACCGTGTTTGATTTAGAGTTCTAACTTCAACTATCTGTATATGAGAAAACAGAGTGAAACGTGAAAATTGAAACTGTTACTGCAAACGAATCCTTCAACCTAGAAGAACGAAAGTTGGGCAGCCAAGTGGGATTGTTGTAGTGACCATTACCTGAAAGTATCATGAAGATTGGATGAAAAAATGTATGCTGATATTTCAGGACTTTTGTAGTTTTTTGGAAGATTGGAAACCCCTTTCAATGAAGGTGTTTTTCGCCCATCTCTGCTTAGGGCTACATCAAGAGGAAACAATCCATAGAGATAGAACTTAGAACTACTTCATTCTGTGAAGTTTCAAGAAGCTAGCACAAACCGTGTTTGATTTACAGTTCCAACTACATCTATCCATATAGGAGAAAACAGAGTGAAACCAAACAATCGAAACTGTTAATGCAAACGAATGCTTCAACCTAGAATTACAAAACTTGGGCAGCCAAGTGAGATTGTTGTAGTGATGATTACCTGAAAGTATTGTGAAGATTAGATGAAAAAATATATGCAGAGAATTCAGGAGACTCATGGTTTTTTGGAAGCTTGGAAGACCTTTTCAATGAAAGTTTGTTTCCGACAGGCTCTGCTTAGGGCTTAATCAAGCGGAAACAAACCATAGAGATAGAACATGGAACTACTTCATTGTGTCAAGTTTCATGAAGCTAGCACAAACCGTGTTTGATTTAGAGTTCCAACTACAACTATCTGTATATGAGAAAACAGAGTGAAACGTGAAAATTGAAACTGTTACTGCAAACGAATCCTTCAACCTAGAAGAACGAAAGTTGGGCAGCCAAGTGGGATTGTTGTAGTGACCATTACCTGAAAGTATCATGAAGATTGGATGAAAAAATGTATGCTGATATTTCAGGACTTTTGTAGTTTTTTGGAAGATTGGAAACCCCTTTCAATGAAGGTGTTTTTCGCCCATCTCTGCTTAGGGCTACATCAAGAGGAAACAATCCATAGAGATAGAACTTAGAACTCCTTCATTCTGTGAAGTTTCAAGAAGCTAGCACAAACCGTGTTTGATTTACAGTTCCAACTACATCTATCCATATAGGAGAAAACAGAGTGAAACCAAACAATCGAAACTGTTAGTGCAAACGAATGCTTCAACCTAGAATTACAAAACTTGGGCAGCCAAGTGAGATTGTTGTAGTGATGATTACCTGAAAGTATTGTGAAGATTAGATGAAAAAAATATATGCTGAGAATTCAGGAGACTCATGGTTTTTTGGAAGCTTGGAAGACATTTTCAATGAAAGTTTGTGCCCGACAGGCTCTGCTTAGGGCTTAATCAAGCGGAAACAATCCATAGAGATATAACATGAAACTACTTCATTGTGTCAAGTTTCAAGAAGCTAGCACAAACCGTGTTTGATTTAGAGTTCTAACTACACCTATCCGTATATGAGAAAACAGAGTGAAACGTGAAAATTGAAACTGTTACTGCAAACGAATGCTTCAACCTAGAAGAACGAAAGTTGGGCAGCCAAGTGGGATTGTTGTAGTGACCATTACCTGAAAGTATCATGAAGATTGGATGAAAAAATGTATGCTGATATGTCAAGACTTTTGTAGTTTTTTGGAAGATTGGAAACCCCTTTCAATGAAGGTGTTTTTCGCCCATCTCTGCTTAGGGCTACATCAAGAGGAAACAATCCATAGAAATAGCACTTAGAACTACTTCATTCTGTGAAGTTTCAAGAAGCTAGCACAAACCGTGTTTGATTTACGGTTCCAACTACATCTATCCATATAGCAGAAAACAGAGTGAAACCTAACAATCGAAACTGTTAGTGCAAACGAATGCTTCAACCTAGAAGTACGAAACTTGGGCAGCCAAGTGAGATTGTTGTAGTGATGATTACCTGAAAGTATTGTGAAGATTGGATGAAAAAATATATGCTGAGAATTCAGGAGACTCATGGTTTTTTGGAAGCTTGGAAGACCTTTTCAATGAAGGTGTTTGCCCGCAAGTCTCTGCTTAGGGCTTAATTAAGCGGAAACAAACTATGGAGATAAAACATGGAACTACTTCATTGTGTCAAGTTTCAAGATGCTACCACAAACCGTGTTTGATTTAGAGTTCTAACTACACCTATCCGTATATGAGAAAACAGAGTGAAACGTGAAAATTGAAACTGTTACTGAAAACGGATGCTTCAACTTAGAAGAACGAAAGTTGGGCAGCCAAGTGGGATTGTTGTAGTGATCACTACATGAAAGTATCATGAAGATTGGATGAAAAAATATATGCTGATATTTCAGGACTTTAGTAGTTTTTTGGAAGATTGGAAACCCCTTTCAATGAAGGTGATTTTCGCCCATCTCTGCTTAGGGCTACATCAAGAGGAAACAAACCATAGAGATAGAATTTAAAACTACTTCATTCTGTGAAGTTTCAAGAAGCTACCACAAACCGTGTTTGATTTACAGTTTCAAGTACATCTATCCATATAGCAGAAAACAGAGTGAAACCTAACAATCGAAACTGTTAGTGCAAACGAATGCTTCAACCTAGAATTACAAAACTTGGGCAGCCAAGTGAGATTGTTCTAGTGATGATTACCTGAAAGTATTGTGAAGATTAGATGAAAAAATATATGCTGAGAATTCAGGAGACTCATGGTTTTTTGGAAGCTTGGAAGACCTTTTCAATGAAAGTTTGTGCCCGACAGGCTCTGCTTAGTGCTTAATCAAGCGGAAACAAACCATAGAGATAGAACATGGAACTACTTCATTGTGTCAAGTTTCCAGAAGCTAGCACAAACCGTGTTTGATTTAGAGTTCTAACTACACCTATCCGTATATGAGAAAACAGAGTGAAACGTGAAAATTGAAACTGTTACTGAAAACGAATGCTTCAACTTAGAAGAACGAAAGTTGGGCAGCCAAGTGGGATTGTTGTAGTGATCACTACATGAAAGTATCATGAAGATTGGAAGAAAAAATATATGCTGATATTTCAGGACTTTAGTAGTTTTTTGGAAGATTGGAAAACCCTTTCAATGAAGGTGTTTTTCGCCCATCTCTGCTTAGGGCTGCATCAAGAGGAAACAAACCATAGAGATAGAACTTAAAACTACTTCATTCTGTGAAGTTTCAAGATGCTACCACAAACCGTGTTTGATTTACAGTTCCAACTACATCTATCCATATAGGAGAAAACAGAGTGAAACCTAACAATCGAAACTGTTAGTGCAAACGAATGCTTCAACCTAGAAGTACGAAACTTGGGCAGCCAAGTGAGATTGTTGTAGTGATGATTACCTGAAAGTATTGTGAAGATTGGATGAAAAAATATATGCTGAGAATTCAGGAGACTCATGGTTTTTTGGAAGCTTGGAAGACCTTTTCAATGAAGGTGTTTGCCCGCAAGTCTGTGCTTAGGGCTTAATTAAGCGGAAACAAACTATGGAGATAGAACATGGAACTACTTCATTGTGTCATGTTTCAAGAAGCTAGCACAAACCGTGTTTGATTTAGAGTTCTAACTACACCTATCCATATATGAGAAAACAGAGTGAAATGTGAAAATTGAAAGTGTTACTGCAAATGAATGCTTCAACCTAGACGAACGAAAGTTGGGCAGCCAAGTGGGATTGTTGTAGTGACCATTACCTGAAAGTATCATGAAGATTGGATGAAAAAATGTATGCTGATATTTCAGGACTTTTGTAGTTTTTTGGAAGATTGGAAACCCCTTTCAATGAAGGTGTTTTTCCCCTATCTCTGCTTAGGGCTACATCAAGAGGAAACAATCCATAGAGATAGCACTTAGAACTACTTCATTCTGTGAAGTTTCAAGAAGCTAGCACAAACCGTCTTTGATTTACGGTTCCAACTACATCTATCCATATAGCAGAAAACAGAGTGAAACCTAACAATCGAAACTGTTAGTGCAAACGAATGCTTCAACCTAGAAGTACGAACCTTGGGCAGCCAAGTGAGATTGTTGTAGTGATGATTACCTGAAAGTATTGTGAATATTGGATGAAAAAATATATGCTGAGAATTCAGGAGACTCATGGTTTTTTGGAAGCTTGGAAGACCTTTCAATGAAAGTTTGTTTCCGACAGGCTCTGCTTAGGGCTTAATCAAGCAGAAACAAACCATAGAGATAGAACATGAAACTACTTCATTGTGTCAAGTTTCAAGAAGCTAGCACAAACCGTGTTTGATTTAGAGTTCTAACTACACCTATCCGTATATGAGAAAACAGAGTGAAACGTGAAAATTGAAACTGTTACTGCAAACGAATGCTTCAAGTTAGAAGAACGAAAGTTGGGCAGCCAAGTGGGATTCTTGTAGTGATCACTACATGAAAGTATCATGAAGATTGGATGAAAAAATATATGCTGATATTTCAGGACTTTAGTAGTTTTTTGGAAGATTGGATACCCCTTTCAATGAAGGTGTTTTTCGCCCATCTCTGCTTAGGGCTACATCAAGAGGAAACAATCCATAGAGATAGCACTTAGAACTACTTCATTCTGTGAAGTTTCAAGAAGCTAGCACAAACCGTGTTTGATTTACGGTTCCAACTACATCTATCCATATAGCAGAAAACAGAGTGAAACCTAACAATCGAAACTGTTAGTGCAAACGAATGCTTCAACCTAGAAGTACGAAACTTGGGCAGCCAAGTGAGATTGTTGTAGTGATGATTACCTGAAAGTATTGTGAAGATTGGATGAAAAAATATATGCTGAGAATTCAGGAGACTCATGGTTTTTTGGAAGCTTGGAAGACCTTTTCAATGAAGGTGTTTGCCGGCAAGTCTCTGCTTAGGGCTTAATTCAGCGGAAACAAACTATGGAGATAGAACATGGAACTACTTCATTGTGTCAAGTTTCAAGAAGCTAGCACAAACCGTGTTTGATTTAGAGTTCTAACTACACCTATCCGTATATGAGAAAACAGAGTGAAACGTGAAAATTGAAACTGTTACTGAAAACGAATGCTTCAACTTAGAAGAACGAAAGTTGGGCAGCCAAGTGGGATTGTTGTAGTGATCACTACATGAAAGTATCATGAAGATTGGAAGAAAAAATATATGCTGATATTTCAGGACTTTAGTAGTTTTTTGGAAGATTGGAAAACCCTTTCAATGAAGGTGTTTTTCGCCCATCTCTGCTTAGGGCTGCATCAAGAGGAAACAAACCATAGAGATAGAACTTAAAACTACTTCATTCTGTGAAGTTTCAAGATGCTACCACAAACCGTGTTTGATTTACAGTTCCAACTACATCTATCCATATAGGAGAAAACAGAGTGAAACCTAACAATCGAAACTGTTAGTGCAAACGAATGCTTCAACCTAGAATTACAAAACTTGGGCAGCCAAGTGAGATTGTTGTAGTGATGATTACCTGAAAGTATTGTGAAGATTAGATGAAAAAATATATGCTGAGAATTCAGGAGACTCATGGTTTTTTGGAAGCTTGGAAGACATTTTCAATGAATGTTTGTGCCCGACAGGCTCTGCTTAGGGCTTAATCAAGCGGAAACAAACCAAAGAGATAGAACATGGAACTACTTCATTGTGTCAAGTTTCAAGAAGCTAGCACAAACCATGTTTGATTTAGAGTTCTAACTACACCTATCCGTATATGAGAAAACAGAGTGAAACGTGAAAATTGAAATTGTTACTGCAAACGAATGCTTCAACCTAGAAGAACGATAGTTGGGCAGCCAAGTGGGATTGTTGTAGTGACCATTACCTGAAAGTATCATGAAGATTGGATGAAAAAATGTATGCTGATATGTCAAGAATTTTGTAGTTTTCTGGAAGATTGGAAACCCCTTTCAATGAATGTGTTTTTCGCCCATCTCTGCTTAGGGCTACATCAAGAGGAAACAATCCATAGAGATAGAACTTAGAATTACTTCATTCTGTGAAGTTTCATGAACTAGCACAAACCATGTTTGATTTATGGTTCCAACGACATCTATCCATATAGCAGAAAACAGAGTGAAACCTAACAATCGAAACTGTTAGTGCAAACGAATGCTTCAACCTAGAAGTACGAAACTTGGGCAGCCAAGTGAGATTGTTGTAGTAATGATTACCTGAAAGTATTGTGAAGATTGGATGAAAAAATATATGCTGAGAATTCAGGAGACTCATGGTTTTTTGGAAGCTTGGAAGACATTTTCAATGAAGGTGTTTGCCCGCAAGTCTCTTCTTAGGGCTTAATTAAGCGAAACAAACTATGGAGATAGAACATGGAACTACTTCATTGTGTCTAGTTTCAAGAAGCTAGCACAAACCGTGTTTGATTTAGAGTTCTAACTACACCTATCCGTATATGAGAAAACAGAGTGAAACGTGAAATTGAAACTGTTACTGAAAACGAATGCTTCAACTTAGAAGAACGAAAGTTGGGCAGCCAAGTGGGATTGTTGTAGTGATCACTACATGAAAGTATCATGAAGATTGGATGAAAAAATATATGCTGATATTTCAGGACTTTAGTAGTTTTTTGGAAGATTGGAAACCCCTTTCAATGAAGGTGTTTTTCGCCCATCTCTGCTTAGGGCTACATCAAGAGGAAACAATCCATAGAGATAGAACTTAAAACAACTTCATTCTGTGAAGTTTCAAGAAGCTAGCACAAACCGTGTTTGATTTACAGTTCCAACTACATCTATCCATATAGGAGAAAACAGAGTGAAACCTAACAATCGAAACTGTTAATGCAAACGAATGCTTCAACTTAGAATTACAAAACTTGGGCAGCCAAGTGAGATTGTTGTAGTGATGATTACCTGAAAGTATTGTGAAGATTAGATGAAAAAATATATGCTGAGAATTCAGGAGACTCATGGGTTTTTGGAAGCTTGGAAGACCTTTTCAATGAAAGTTTGTTTCCGACAGGCTCTGCTTAGGGCTTAATCAAGCAGAAACAAACCATAGAGATAGAACATGGAACTACTTCATTGTGTCAAGTTTCGAGAAGCTAGCACAAACCGTGTTTGATTTAGATTTCTAACTACACCTCTCCGTATATGAGAAAACAGATTGAAACGTGAAAATTGAAACTGTTACTGAAAACGAATGCTTCAACTTAGAAGAACGAAAGTTGGGCAGCCAAGTGGGATTGTTGTAGTGATCACTACATGAAAGTATCATGAAGATTGGATGAAAAAATATATGCTGATATTTCAGGACTTTAGTAGTTTTTTGGAAGATTGGAAACCCCTTTCAATGAAGGTGTTTTTCGCCCATCTCTGCTTAGGGCTACATCAAGAGGAAACAAACCATAGAGATAGAACTTAAAACTACTTCATTCTGTGACGTTTCAAGAAGCTACCACAAACCGTGTTTGATTTACAGTTCCAACTACATCTATCCATATAGGAGAAAACAGAGTGAAACCTAACAATCGAAACTGTTAGTGCAAACGAATGCTTCAACCTACAATTACAAAACTTGGGCAGCCAAGTGAGATTGTTGTAGTGATGATTACCTGAAAGTATTGTGAAGATTAGATGAAAAAATATATGCTGAGAATTCAGGAGACTCATGGCTTTTTGGAAGCTTGGAAGACCTTTTCAAGGAAAGTTTGTTTCCGACAGGCTCTGCTTAGGGCTTAATCAAGCGGAAACAAACCAAAGAGATAGAACATGGAACTACTTCATTGTGTCAAGTTTCAAGAAGCTAGCACAAACCATGTTTGATTTAGAGTTCTAACTACACCTATCCGTATATGAGAAAACAGAGTGAAACGTGAAAATTGAAATTGTTACTGCAAACGAATGCTTCAACCTAGAAGAACGATAGTTGGGCAGCCAAGTGGGATTGTTGTAGTGACCATTACCTGAAAGTATCATGAAGATTGGATGAAAAAATGTATGCTGATATGTCAAGAATTTTGTAGTTTTTTGGAAGATTGGAAACCCCTTTCAATGAATGTGTTTTTCGCCCATCTCTGCTTAGGGCTACATCAAGAGGAAACAATCCATAGAGATAGAACTTAGAATTACTTCATTCTGTGAAGTTTCATGAACTAGCACAAACCATGTTTGATTTATGGTTCCAACGACATCTATCCATATAGCAGAAAACAGAGTGAAACCTAACAATCGAAACTGTTAGTGCAAACGAATGCTTCAACCTAGAAGTACGAAACTTGGGCAGCCAAGTGAGATTGTTGTAGTAATGATTACCTGAAAGTATTGTGAAGATTGGATGAAAAAATATATGCTGAGAATTCAGGAGACTCATGGTTTTTTGGAAGCTTGGAAGACATTTTCAATGAAGGTGTTTGCCCGCAAGTCTCTTCTTAGGGCTTAATTAAGCGGAAACAAACTATGGAGATAGAACATGGAACTACTTCATTGTGTCTAGTTTCAAGAAGCTAGCACAAACCGTGTTTGATTTAGAGTTCTAACTACACCTATCCATATATGAGAAAACAGAGTGAAACGTGAAAATTGAAACTGTTACTGAAAACGAATGCTTCAACTTAGAAGAACGAAAGTTGGGCAGCCAAGTGGGATTGTTGTAGTGATCACTACATGAAAGTATCATGAAGATTGGATGAAAAAATATATGCTGATATTTCAGGACTTTAGTAGTTTTTTGGAAGATTGGAAACCCCTTTCAATGAAGGTGTTTTTCGCCCATCTCTGCTTAGGGCTACATCAAGAGGAAACAATCCATAGAGATAGAACTTAAAACAACTTCATTCTGTGAAGTTTCAAGAAGCTAGCACAAACCGTGTTTGATTTACAGTTCCAACTACATCTATCCATATAGGAGAAAACAGAGTGAAACCTAACAATCGAAACTGTTAATGCAAACGAATGCTTCAACTTAGAATTACAAAACTTGGGCAGCCAAGTGAGATTGTTGTAGTGATGATTACCTGAAAGTATTGTGAAGATTAGATGAAAAAATATATGCTGAGAATTCAGGAGACTCATGGTTTTTTCGAAGCTTGGAAGACATTTTCAATGAAAGTTTTTGCCCGACAGGCTCTGCTTAGGGCTTAATCAAGCGGAAACAATCCATAGAGATATAACATGAAACTACTTCATTGTGTCAAGTTTCAAGAAGCTAGCACAAACCGTGTTTGATTTAGAGTTCTAACTACACCTATCCGTATATGAGAAAACAGAGTGAAACGTGAAAATTGAAACTGTTACTGCAAACGAATGCTTCAACCTAGAAGAACGAAAGTTGGGCAGCCAAGTGGGATTGTTGTAGTGACCATTACCTGAAAGTATCATGAAGATTGGATGAAAAAATGTATGCTGATATGTCAAGACTTTTGTAGTTTTTTGGAAGATTGGAAACCCCTTTCAATGAAGGTGTTTTTCGCCCATCTCTGCTTAGGGCTACATCAAGAGGAAACAATCCATAGAAATAGCACTTAGAACTACTTCATTCTGTGAAGTTTCAAGAAGCTAGCACAAACCGTGTTTGATTTACGGTTCCAACTACATCTATCCATATAGCAGAAAACAGAGTGAAACCTAACAATCGAAACTGTTAGTGCAAACGAATGCTTCAACCTAGAAGTACGAAACTTGGGCAGCCAAGTGAGATTGTTGTAGTGATGATTACCTGAAAGTATTGTGAAGATTGGATGAAAAAATATATGCTGAGAATTCAGGAGACTCATGGTTTTTTGGAAGCTTGGAAGACCTTTTCAATGAAGGTGTTTGCCCGCAAGTCTCTGCTTAGGGCTTAATTAAGCGGAAACAAACTATGGAGATAAAACATGGAACTACTTCATTGTGTCAAGTTTCAAGAAGCTAGCACAAACCGTGTTTGATTTAGAGTTCTAACTACACCTATCCGTATATGAGAAAACAGAGTGAAACGTGAAAATTGAAACTGTTACTGAAAACGGATGCTTCAACTTAGAAGAACGAAAGTTGGGCAGCCAAGTGGGATTGTTGTAGTGATCACTACATGAAAGTATCATGAAGATTGGATGAAAAAATATATGCTGATATTTCAGGACTTTAGTAGTTTTTTGGAAGATTGGAAACCCCTTTCAATGAAGGTGATTTTCGCCCATCTCTGCTTAGGGCTACATCAAGAGGAAACAAACCATAGAGATAGAACTTAAAACTACTTCATTCTGTGAAGTTTCAAGAAGCTACCACAAACCGTGTTTGATTTACAGTTTCAACTACATCTATCCATATAGCAGAAAACAGAGTGAAACCTAACAATCGAAACTGTTAGTGCAAACGAATGCTTCAACCTAGAATTACAAAACTTGGGCAGCCAAGTGAGATTGTTCTAGTGATGATTACCTGAAAGTATTGTGAAGATTAGATGAAAAAATATATGCTGAGAATTCAGGAGACTCATGGTTTTTTGGAAGCTTGGAAGACCTTTTCAATGAAAGTTTGTGCCCGACAGGCTCTGCTTAGTGCTTAATCAAGCGGAAACAAACCATAGAGATAGAACATGGAACTACTTCATTGTGTCAAGTTTCCAGAAGCTAGCACAAACCGTGTTTGATTTAGAGTTCTAAATACACCTATCCGTATATGAGAAAACAGAGTGAAACGTGAAAATTGAAACTGTTACTGAAAACGAATGCTTCAACTTAGAAGAACGAAAATTGGGCAGCCAAGTGGGATTGTTGTAGTGATCACTACATGAAAGTATCATGAAGATTGGATGAAAAAATATATGCTGATATTTCAGGACTTTAGTAGTTTTTTGGAAGATTGGAAACCCCTTTCAATGAAGGTGTTTTTCGCCCATCTCTGCTTAAGGCTACATCAAGAGGAAACAAACCATAGAGATAGAACTTAAAACTACTTCATTCTGTGAAGTTTCAAGAAGCTAGCACAAACCGTGTTTGATTTACAGTTCCAACTACATCTATCCATATAGGAGAAAACAGAGTGAAACCAAACAATCGAAACTGTTAGTGCAAACGAATGCTTCAACCTAGAATTACAAAACTTGGGCAGCCAAGTGAGATTGTTGTAGTGATGATTACCTGAAAGTATTGTGAAGATTAGATGAAAAAATATATTCAGAGAATTCATGAGACTCATGGTTTTTTGGAAGCTTGGAAGACCTTTTTAATGAAAGTTTGTTTCCGACAGGCTTTGCTTATGGCTTATTGAAGCAGAAACAAACCATAGAGATAGAACATGGAACTACTTCATTATGTCAAGTTTCAAGAAGCTCGCATAAACCGTGTTTGATTTAGAGTTCTAACTTCAACTATTTGTATATGAGAAAACAGAGTGAAACGTGAAAATTGAAACTGTTACTGCAAACGAATCCTTCAACCTAGAAGAACGAAAGTTGGGCAGCCATGTGGGATTGTTGTAGTGACCATTACCTGAAAGTATCATGAAGATTGGATGAAAAAATGTATGCTGATATTTCAGGACTTTTGTAGTTTTTTGGAAGATTGGAAACCCCTTTCAATGAAGGTGTTTTTCGCCCATCTCTGCTTAGGGCTACAACAAGAGGAAACAATCCATAGAGATAGAACTTAGAACTACTTCATTCTGTGAAGTTTCAAGAAGCTAGCACAAACCGTGTTTGATTTACAGTTCCAACTACATCTATCCATGTAGGAGAAAACAGAGTGAAACCAAACAATCGAAACTGTTAATGCAAACGAATGCTTCAACCTAGAATTACAAAACTTGGGCAGCCAAGTGAGATTGTTGTAGTGATGATTACCTGAAAGTATTGTGAAGATTAGATGAAAAAATATATGCAGAGAATTCAGGAGACTCATGGTTTTTTGGAAGCTTGGAAGACCTTTTCAATGAAAGTTTGTTTCCGACAGGCTCTGCTTAGGGCTTAATCAAGCGGAAACAAACCATAGAGATAGAACATGGAACTACTTCATTGTGTCAAGTTTCAAGAAGCTAGCACAAACCGTGTTTGATTTAGAGTTCTAACTACAACTATCTGTATATGAGAAAACAGAGTGAAACGTGAAAATTGAAACTGTTACTGCAAACGAATCCTTCAACCTAGAAGAACGAAAGTTGGGCAGCCAAGTGGGATTGTTGTAGTGATCACTACATGAAAGTATCATGAAGATTGGATGAAAAAATGTATGCTGATATTTCAGGACTTTTGTAGTTTTTTGGAAGATTGGAAACCCCTTTCAATGAAGGTGTTTTTCGCCCATCTCTGCTTAGGGCAACATCAAGAGGAAACAATCCATAGAGATAGAACTTAGAACTACTTCATTCTGTGAAGTTTCAAGAAGCTAGCACAAACCGTGTTTGATTTACAGTTCCAACTACATCTATCCATATAGGAGAAAACAGAGTGAAACCTAACAATCGAAACTGTTAGTGCAAACGAATGCTTCAACCTAGAAGTACGAAACTTGGGCAGCCAAGTGAGATTGTTGTAGTGATGATTACCTGAAAGTATTGTGAAGATTGGATGAAAAAATATATGCTGAGAATTCAGGAGACTCATGGTTTTTTGGAAGCTTGGAAGACCTTTTCAATGAAGGTGTTTGCCCGCAAGTCTGTGCTTAGTGCTTAATTAAGCGGAAACAAACTATGGAGATAGAACATGGAACTACTTCATTGTGTCATGTTTCAAGAAGCTAGCACAAACCGTGTTTGATTTAGAGTTCTAACTACACCTATCCATATATGAGAAAACAGAGTGAAACGTGAAAATTGAAACTGTTACTGCAAACGAATGCTTCAAGTTAGAAGAACGAAAGTTGGGCAGCCAAGTGGGATTCGTGTAGTGATCACTACATGAAAGTATCATGAAGATTGGATGAAAAAATATATGCTGATATTTCAGAACTTTAGTAGATTTTTGGAAGATTGGATACCCCTTTCAATGAAGGTGTTTTTCGCCCATCTCTGCTTAGGGCTACATCAAGAGGAAACAATCCATAGAGATAGCACTTAGAACTACTTCATTCTGTGAAGTTTCAAGAAGCCAGCACAAACCGTGTTTGATTTACGGTTCCAACTACATCTATCCATATAGCAGAAAACAGAGTGAAACCTAACAATCGAAACAGTTAGTGCAAACGAATGCTTCAACCTAGAAGTACGAAACTTGGGCAGCCAAGTGAGATTGTTGTAGTGATGATTACCTGAAAGTATTGTGAAGATTGGATGAAAAAATATATGCTGAGAATTCAGGAGACTCATGGTTTTTTGGAAGCTTGGAAGACCTTTTCAATGAAGGTGTTTGCCGGCAAGTCTCTGCTTAGGGCTTAATTCAGCGGAAACAAACTATGGAGATAGAACATGGAACTACTTCATTGTGTCAAGTTTCAAGAAGCTAGCACAAACCGTGTTTGATTTAGAGTTCTAACTACACCTATCCGTATATGAGAAAACAGAGTGAAACGTGAAAATTGAAACTGTTACTGAAAACGAATGCTTCAACTTAGAAGAACGAAAGTTGGGCAGCCAAGTGGGATTGTTGTAGTGATCACTACATGAAAGTATCATGAAGATTGGAAGAAAAAATATATGCTGATATTTCAGGACTTTAGTAGTTTTTTGGAAGATTGGAAAACCCTTTCAATGAAGGTGTTTTTCGCCCATCTCTGCTTAGGGCTGCATCAAGAGGAAACAAACCATAGAGATAGAACTTAAAACTACTTCATTCTGTGAAGTTTCAAGATGCTACCACAAACCGTGTTTGATTTACAGTTCCAACTACATCTATCCATATAGGAGAAAACAGAGTGAAACCTAACAATCGAAACTGTTAGTGCAAACGAATGCTTCAACCTAGAATTACAAAACTTGGGCAGCCAAGTGAGATTGTTGTACTGATGATTACCTGAAAGTATTGTGAAGATTCGATGAAAAAATATATGCTGAGAATTCAGGAGACTCATGGTTTTTTGGAAGCTTGGAAGACATTTTCAATGAAAGTTTGTGCCCGACAGGCTCTGCTTAGGGCTTAATCAAGCGGAAACAAACCATAGAGATAGAACATGGAACTACTTCATTGTGTCAAGTTTCAAGAAGCTAGCACAAACCATGTTTGATTTAGAGTTCTAACTACACCTATCCGTATATGAGAAAACAGAGTGAAACGTGAAAATTGAAATTGTTACTGCAAACGAATGCTTCAACCTAGAAGAACGATAGTTGGGCAGCCAAGTGGGATTGTTGTAGTGACCATTACCTGAAAGTATCATGAAGATTGGATGAAAAAATGTATGCTGATATGTCAAGAATTTTGTAGTTTTTTGGAAGATTGGAAACCCCTTTCAATGAATGTGTTTTTCGCCCATCTCTGCTTAGGGCTACATCAAGAGGAAACAATCCATAGAGATAGAACTTAGAATTACTTCATTCTGTGAAGTTTCATGAACTAGCACAAACCATGTTTGATTTATGGTTCCAACGACATCTATCCATATAGCAGAAAACAGAGTGAAACCTAACAATCGAAACTGTTAGTGCAAACGAATGCTTCAACCTAGAAGTACGAAACTTGGGCAGCCAAGTGAGATTGTTGTAGTAATGATTACCTGAAAGTATTGTGAAGATTGGATGAAAAAATATATGCTGAGAATTCAGGAGACTCATGGTTTTTTGGAAGCTTGGAAGACATTTTCAATGAAGGTGTTTGCCCGCAAGTCTCTTCTTAGGGCTTAATTAAGCGGAAACAAACTATGGAGATAGAACATGGAACTACTTCATTGTGTCTAGTTTCAAGAAGCTAGCACAAACCGTGTTTGATTTAGAGTTCTAACTACACCTATCCGTATATGAGAAAACAGAGTGAAACGTGAAAATTGAAACTGTTACTGAAAACGAATGCTTCAACTTAGAAGAACGAAAGTTGGGCAGCCAAGTGGGATTGTTGTAGTGATCACTACATGAAAGTATCATGAAGATGGGATGAAAAAATATATGCTGATATTTCAGGACTTTAGTAGTTTTTTGGAAGATTGGAAACCCCTTTCAATGAAGGTGTTTTTCGCCCATCTCTGCTTAGGGCTACATCAAGAGGAAACAATCCATAGAGATAGAACTTAAAACAACTTCATTCTGTGAAGTTTCAAGAAGCTAGCACAAACCGTGTTTGATTTACAGTTCCAACTACATCTATCCATATAGGAGAAAACAGAGTGAAACCTAACAATCGAAACTGTTAATGCAAACGAATGCTTCAACTTAGAATTACAAAACTTGGGCAGCCAAGTGAGATTGTTGTAGTGATGATTACCTGAAAGTATTGTGAAGATTAGATGAAAAAATATATGCTGAGAATTCAGGAGACTCATGGTTTTTTGGAAGCTTGGAAGACCTTTTCAATGAAAGTTTGTTTCCGACAGGCTCTGCTTAGGGCTTAATCAAGCAGAAACAAACCATAGAGATAGAACATGGAACTACTTCATTGTGTCAAGTTTCGAGAAGCTAGCACAAACCGTGTTTGATTTAGAGTTCTAACTACACCTCTCCGTATATGAGAAAACAGATTGAAACGTGAAAATTGAAACTGTTACTGAAAACGAATGCTTCAACGTAGAAGAACGAAAGTTGGGCAGCCAAGTGGGATTGTTGTAGTGATCACTACATGAAAGTATCATGAAGATTGGATGAAAAAATATATGCTGATATTTCAGGACTTTAGTAGTTTTTTGGAAGATTGGAAACCCCTTTCAATGAAGGTGTTTTTCGCCCATCTCTGCTTAGGGCTACATCAAGAGGAAACAAACCATAGAGATAGAACTTAAAACTACTTCATTCTGTGACGTTTCAAGAAGCTACCACAAACCGTGTTTGATTTACAGTTCCAACTACATCTATCCATATAGGAGAAAACAGAGTGAAACCGAACAATCGAAACTGTTAGTGCAAACGAATGCTTCAACCTAGAATTACAAAACTTGGGCAGCCAAGTGAGATTGTTGTAGTGATGATTACCTGAAAGTATTGTGAAGATTAGATGAAAAAATATATGCTGAGAATTCAGGAGACTCATGGCTTTTTGGAAGCTTGGAAGACCTTTTCAAGGAAAGTTTGTTTCCGACAGGCTCTGCTTAGGGCTTAATCAAGCGGAAACAAACCAAAGAGATAGAACATGGAACTACTTCATTGTGTCAAGTTTCAAGAAGCTAGCACAAACCGTGTTTGATTTAGAGTTCTAACTACACCTCTCCGTATATGAGAAAACAGAGTGAAACGTGAAAATTGAAACTGTTACTGCAAACGAATGCTTCAACCTAGAAGAACGAAAGTTGGGCAGCCAAGTGGGATTGTTGTAGTGATCATTACCTGAAAGTATCATGAAGATTGGATGAAAAAATATATGCAGAGATTTCAGGAGTTTTGTAGATTTTGGAAGATTGGAAACCCCTTTCAATGAAGGTGTTTTTCGCCCATCTCTGCTTAGGGCTACATCAAGAGGAAACAAACCATAGAGATAGCACTTAGAACTACTTCATTCTGCGAAGTTTCAAGAAGCTAGCACAAACCGTGTTTGATTTACAGTTCCAACTACATCTATCCATATAGGAGAAAACAGAGTGAAACCTAATAATCGACAATATTAATGCAAACGAATGCTTCAAACTAGAATTACAAAACTTGGGCAGCCAAGTGAGATTGTTGTAGTGATGATTACCTGAAAGTATTGTGAAGATTAGATGAAAAAATATATGCTGAGAATTCAGGAGACTCATGGTTTTTTGGAAGCTTGGAAGACATTTTCAATGAAAGTTTGTGCCCGACAGGCTCTGTTTAGGTCTTAATCAAGCGGAAACAAACCATAGAGATAGAACATGAAACTACTTCATTGTGTCAAGTTTCAAGAAGCTAGCACAAACCGTGTTTGATTTAGAGTTCTAACTACACCTATCCTTATATGAGAAAACAGAGTGAAACGTGAAAATTGAAACTGTTACTGCAAACGAATGCTTCAACCTAGAAGAACGAAAGTTGGGCAGCCAAGTGGGATTGTTGTAGTGACCATTACCTGAAAGTATCATGAAGATTGGATGAAAAAATGTATGCTGATATGTCAAGACTTTTGTAGTTTTTTGGAAGATTGGAAACCCCTTTCAATGAATGTGTTTTTCGCCCATCTCTGCTTAGGGCTACATCAAGAGGAAACAAACCATAGAGATAGCACTTAGAACTACTTCATTCTGTGAATTTTCAAGAAGCTAGCACAAACCGTGTTTGATTTACAGTTCCAACTAAATCTATCCATATAGGAGAAAACAGAGTGAAACCTAATAATCGAAAATATTAATGCAAACGAATGCTTCAAACTAGAATTCCAAAACTTGGGCAGCCAAGTGAGATTGTTGTAGTGATGATTACCTGAAAGTATTGTGAAGATTAGATGAAAAAATATATGCTGAGAATTCAGGAGACTCATGGTTTTTTGGAAGCTTGGAAGACATTTTCAATGAAAGTTTGTGCCCGACAGGCTCTGCTTAGGGCTTAATCAAGCGGAAACAAACCATAGAGATAGAACATGGAACTACTTCATTGTGTCAAGTTTCAAGAAGCTAGCACAAACCGTGTTTGATTTAGAGTTCTAACTACACCTATCCGTATATGAGAAAACAGAGTGAAACGTGAAAATTGAAGCTGTCACTGCAAAGAATGCTTCAACCTAGAAGAACGAAAGTTGGGCAGCCAAGGGGGATTGTTGTAGTGACCATTACCTGAAAGTATCATGAAGATTGGATGAAAAAATGTATGCTGATATTTCAGCACTTTTGTAATTTTTTGGAAGATTGGAAACCCCTTTCAATGAAGGTGTTTTTCGCCCATCTCTGCTTAGGGCTACATCAAGAGGAAAAAATCCATAGAGATAGAACTTAGAACTACTTCATTGTGTCAAGTTTCAAGAAGCTAGCACAAACCGTGTTTGATTTACGGTTCCAACTACATCTATCCATATAGCAGAAAACAGAGTGAAACCTAACAATCGAAACTGTTAGTGCAAACGAATGCTTCAACCTAGAAATACGAAACTTGGGAAGCCAAGTGAGATTGTTGTAATGATGATTACCTCAAAGTATTGTGAAGATTGGATGAAGAAATATATGCTGAGAATTCAGGAGACTCATGGTTTTTTGGAAGCTTGGAAGACCTTTTCAATGAAAGTTTGTGCCCGACAGGCTCTGCTAAGTGCTTAATCAAGCGGAAACAAACCATAGAGATAGAACATGGAACTACTTCATTGTGTCACGTTTCAAGAAGCTAGCACAAACCGTGTTTGATTTATAGTTCTAACTACACCTATCCGTATATGAGAAAACAGAGTGAAACGTGAAAATTGAAAGTGTTACTGCAAACGAATGCTTCAACCTAAAAGAACGAAAGTTGGGCAGCCAAGTGGGATTGTTGTAGTGACCATTACCTGAAAGTATCATGAAGATTGGATGAAAAAATGTATGCTGATATATCAGGACGTTTGTAGTTTCTTGGAAGATTGGAAACCCCTTTCAATGAAGGTGTTTTTCGCCCATCTCTGCTTAGGACTACATCAAGAGGAAACAATCCATAGAGATAGAACTTTGAACTACTTCATTCTGTGAAGTTTCAAGAAGCTAGCACAAACCGTGTTTGATTTACGGTTCCAACTACATCTATCCATATAGCAGAAAACAGAGTGAAACCTAACAATCGAAGCTGTTAGTGCAAACGAATGCTTCAACCTAGAAGTACGAAACTTGGGCAGCCAAGTGAGATTGTTGTAGTGATGATTACCTGAATGTATTGTGAAGATTGGATGAAAAAATATATGCTGAGAATTCAGGAGACTCATGGTTTTTTGGAAGCTTGGAAGACCTTTTCAATGAAGGTGTTTGCCCGCAAGTCTCTGCTTTGGGCTTAATTAAGCGGAAACAAACTATAGAGATAGAACATGGAACTACTTCATTGTGTCAAGTTTCAAGAAGCTAGCACAAACCGTGTTTGATTTAGAGTTCTAACTACACCTATCCGTATATGAGAAAACAGAGTGAAACGTGAAAATTGAAACTGTTACTGAAAACGAATGCTTCAACTTAGAAGAACGAAAGTTGCGCAGCCAAGTGGGATTGTTGTAGTGATCACTACATGAAAGTATCATGAAGATTGGATGAAAAAATATATGCTGATAGTTCAGGACTTTTGTAGTTTTTTGGAAGATTGGAAACCCCTTTCAATGAAGGTGTTTTTCGCCCATCTCTGCTTAGGGCTACATCAAGAGGAAACAAACCATAGAGATAGAACTTAAAACTACTTCATTCTGTGAAGTTTCAAGATGCTACCACAAACCGTGTTTGATTTACAGTTCCAACTACATCCATCCATATAGGAGAAAACAGAGTGAAACCTAACAATCGAAACTGTTAATGCAAACGAATGCTTCAACCTACAAGTACGAAACTTGGGCAGCCAAGTGAGATTGTTGTAGTGATGATTACCTGAAAGTATTGTGAAGATTGGATGAAAAAATATATGCTGAGAATTCAGGAGACTCATGGTTTTTTGGAAGCTTGGAAGCCTTTTTCAAGGAAAGTTTGTTTCCGACAGGCTCTGCTTATGGCTTAATCAAGCCGAAACAAACCACAGAGATAGAACATGGAACTACTTCATTGTGTCAAGATTCAAGAAGCTAGCACAAACCGTGTTTGATTTAGAGTTCTAACTACACCTCTCCGTATATGAGAAAACAGAGTGAAAATGAAAATTGAAACGGTTACTGCAAACGAATGCATCAACCTAGAAGAACGAAAGTTGGGCAGCCAAGTGGGATTGTTGTAGTGATCATTACCTGAAAGTATCATGAAGATTGGATGAAAAAATATATGCAGAGATTTCAGGAGTTTTGTAGATTTTGGAAGATTGGAAACCCCTTTCAATGAAGGTGTTTTTCGCCCATCTCTGCTTAGGGCTACATCAAGAGGAAACAAACCATAGAGATAGCACTTAAAACTACTTCATTCTGTGAATTTTCAAGAAGCTAGCACAAACCGTGTTTGATTTACAGTTCCAACTAAATCTATCCATATAAGAGAAAACAGAGTGAAACCTAATAATCGAAAATGTTAATGCAAACGAATGCTTCAAACTAGAATTACAAAACTTGGGCAGCCAAGTGAGATTGTTGTAGTGATGATTACCTGAAAGTATTGTGAAGATTAGATGAAAAAATATATGCTGAGAATTCAGGAGACTCATGGTTTTTTGGAAGCTTGGAAGACATTTTCAAAGAAAGTTTGTGCCCGACAGGCTCTGTTTAGGGCTTAATCAAGTGGAAACAAACCATAGAGATAGAACATGAAACTACTTCATTGTGTCAAGTTTCAAGAAGCTAGCACAAACCGTGTTTGATTTAGAGTTCTAACTACACCTATCCTTATATGAGAAAACAGAGTGAAACGTGAAAATTGAAAGTGTTACTGCAATCGAATGCTTCAACCTAGAAGAACGAAAGTTGGGCAGCCAAGTGGGATTGTTGTAGTGACCATTACCTGAAAGTATCATGAAGATTGGATGAAAAAATGTATGCTGATATGTCAAGACTTTTGTAGTTTTTTGGAAGATTGGAAACCCCTTTCAATGAATGGTTTTTCGCCCATCTCTGCTTAGGGCTACATCAAGAGGAAACAATCCATAGAGATAGAACTTAGAACTCCTTCATTCTGTGAAGTTTCAAGAAGCTAGCACACCCGTGTTTGATTTACGGTTCCAACGACATCTATCCATATAGGAGAAAACAGAGAGAAACCTAACAATCGAAACTGTTAGTGCAAACGAATGCTTCAACCTAGAAGTAAGAAACTTGGGCAGCCAAGTGAGATTGTTGTAGTGATGATTACCTGAAAGTATTGTGAAGATTGGATGAAAAAATATATGCTGAGAATTCAGGAGACTCATGGTTTTTTGGAAGCTTGGAAGACGTTTTCAATGAAAGTTTGTTTCCGACAGGCTCTGCTTAGGGATTAATCAAGCAGAAACAAACCATAGAGATAGAACATGAAACTACTTCATTGTGTCAAGTTTCAAGAAGCTAGCACAAACCGTGTTTGATTTAGAGTTCTAACTACACCTATCCGTATATGAGAAAACAGAGTGAAACGTGAAAATTGAAACTGTTACTGCAAACGAATGCTTCAAGTTAGAAGAACGAAAGTTGGGCAGCCAAGTGGGATTGTTGTAGTGATCACTACATGAAAGTATCATGAAGATTGGATGAAAAAATATATGCAGAGATTTCAGGAGTTTTGTAGATTTTGGAAGATTGGAAACCCCTTTCAATGAAGGTGTTTTTCGCCCATCTCTGCTTAGGGCTACATCAAGAGGAAACAATCCATAGAGATAGCACTTAGAACTACTTCATTCTGTGAAGTTTCAAGAAGCTAGCACAAACCGTGTTTGATTTACGGTTCCAACTACATCTATCCATATAGCAGAAAACAGAGTGAAACCTAACAATCGAAACTGTTAGTGCAAACGAATGCTTCAACCTAGAATTACAAAACTTGGGCAGCCAAGTGAGATTGTTGTAGTGATGATTACCTGAAAGTATTGTGAAGATTAGATGAAAAAATATATGCTGAGAATTCAGGAGACTCATGGCTTTTTGGAAGCTTGGAAGACCTTTTCAAGGAAAGTTTGTTTCCGACAGGCTCTGCTTAGGGCTTAATCAAGCGGAAACAAACCAAAGAGATAGAACATGGAACTACTTCATTGTGTCAAGTTTCAAGAAGCTAGCACAAACCGTGTTTGATTTAGAGTTCTAACTACACCTCTCCGTATATGAGAAAACAGAGTGAAACGTGAAAATTGAAACTGTTACTGCAACCGAATGCTTCAACCTAGAAGAACGAAAGTTGGGCAGCCAAGTGGGATTGTTGTAGTGATCATTACCTGAAAGTATCATGAAGATTGGATGAAAAAATATATGCAGAGATTTCAGGAGTTTTGTAGATTTTGGAAGATTGGAAACCCCTTTCAATGAAGGTGTTTTTCGCCCATCTCTGCTTAGGGCTACATCAAGAGGAAACAAACCATAGAGATAGCACTTAGAACTACTTCATTCTGCGAAGTTTCAAGAAGCTAGCACAAACCGTGTTTGATTTACAGTTCCAACTACATCTATCCATATAGGAGAAAACAGAGTGAAACCTAATAATCGAAAATATTAATGCAAACGAATGCTTCAAACTAGAATTACAAAACTTGGGCAGCCAAGTGAGATTGTTGTAGTGATGATTACCTGAAAGTATTGTGAAGATTAGATGAAAAAATATATGCTGAGAATTCAGGAGACTCATGGTTTTTTGGAAGCTTGGAAGACATTTTCAATGAAAGTTTGTGCCCGACAGGCTCTGTTTAGGTCTTAATCAAGCGGAAACAAACCATAGAGATAGAACATGAAACTACTTCATTGTGTCAAGTTTCAAGAAGCTAGCACAAACCGTGTTTGATTTAGAGTTCTAACTACACCTATCCTTATATGAGAAAACAGAGTGAAACGTGAAAATTGAAACTGTTACTGCAAACGAATGCTTCAACCTAGAAGAACGAAAGTTGGGCAGCCAAGTGGGATTGTTGTAGTGACCATTACCTGAAAGTATCATGAAGATTGGATGAAAAAATGTATGCTGATATGTCAAGACTTTTGTAGTTTTTTGGAAGATTGGAAACCCCTTTCAATGAATGTGTTTTTCGCCCATCTCTGCTTAGGGCTACATCAAGAGGAAACAATCCATAGAGATAGAACTTAGAATTACTTCATTCTGTGAAGTTTCAAGAACTAGCACAAACCATGTTTGATTTACGGTTCCAACGACATCTATCCATATAGCAGAAAACAGAGTGAAACCTAACAATCGAAACTGTTAGTGCAAACGAATGCTTCAACCTAGAAGTACGAAAATTGGGCAGCCAAGTGAGATTGTTGTAGTAATGATTACCTGAAAGTATTGTGAAGATTGGATGAAGAAATATATGCTGAGAATTCAGGAGACTCATGGTTTTTTGGAAGCTTGGAAGACCTTTTCAATGAAGGTGTTTGCCCGCAAGTCTCTTCTTAGGGCTTAATTAAGCGGAAACAAACTATGGAGATAGAACATGGAACTACTTCATTGTGTCTAGTTTCAAGAAGCTAGCACAAACCGTGTTTGATTTAGAGTTCTAACTACACCTATCCGTATATGAGAAAACAGAGTGAAACGTGAAAATTGAAACTGTTACTGAAAACGAATGCTTCAACTTAGAAGAACGAAAGTTGAGCAGCCAAGTGGGATTGTTGTAGTGATCACTACATGAAAGTATCATGAAGATTGGATGAAAAAATATATGCTGATATTTCAGGCCTTTAGTAGTTTTTTGGAAGATTGGAAACCCCTTTCAATGAAGGTGTTTTTCGCCCATCTCTGCTTAGGGCTACATCAAGAGGAAACAATCCATAGAGATAGAACTTAAAACTACTTCATTCTGTGAAGTTTCAAGAAGCTAGCACAAACCGTGTTTGATTTACAGTTCCAACTACATCTATCCATATAGGAGAAAACAGAGTGAAACCTAACAATCGAAACTGTTAATGCAAACGAATGCTTCAACCTAGAATTAAAAAACTTGGGCAGCCAAGTGAGATTGTTGTAGTGATGATTACCTGAAAGTATTGTGAAGATTAGATGAAAAAATATATGCTGAGAATTCAGGAGACTCATGGTTTTTTGGAAGCTTGGAAGACCTTTTCAATGAAAGTTTGTTTCCGACAGGCTCTGCTTAGGGCTTTATCAAGCAGAAACAAACCATAGAGATAGAACATGGAACTACTTCATTGTGTCAAGTTTCGAGAAGCTAGCACAAACCGTGTTTGATTTAGAGTTCTAACTACACCTCTCCGTATATGAGAAAACAGAGTGAAACGTGAAAATTGAAACTGTTACTGAAAACGAATGCTTCAACTTAGAAGAACGAAAGTTGGGCAGCCAAGTGGGATTGTTGTAGTGATCACTACATGAAAGTATCATGAAGATTGGATGAAAAAATACATGCTGATATTTCAGGACTTTAGTAGTTTTTTGGAAGATTGGAAACCCCTTTCAATGAAGGTGTTTTTCGCCCATCTCTGCTTAGGGCTACATCAAGAGGAAACAAACCATAGAGATAGAACTTAAAACTACTTCATTCTGTGAAGTTTCAAGAAGCTACCACAAACCGTGTTTGATTTACAGTTCCAACTACATCTATCCATATAGGAGAAAACAGAGTGAAACCTAACAATCGAAACTGTTAGTGCAAAGGAATGCTTCAACCTAGAATTACAAAACTTGGGCAGCCAAGTGAGATTGTTGTAGTGATGATTACCTGAAAGTATTGTGAAGATTAGATGAAAAAATATATGCTGAGAATTCAGGAGACTCATGGCTTTTTGGAAGCTTGGAAGACCTTTTCAAGGAAAGTTTGTTTCCGACAGGCTCTGCTTAGGGCTTAATCAAGCGGAAACAAACCAAAGAGATAGAACATGGAACTACTTCATTGTGTCAAGTTTCAAGAAGCTAGCACAAACCGTGTTTGATTTAGAGTTCTAACTACACCTCTCCGTATATGAGAAAACAGAGTGAAACCTGAAAATTGAAACTGTTACTGCAAACGAATGCTTCAACCTAGAAGAACGAAAGTTGGGCAGCCAAGTGGGATTGTTGTAGTGATCATTACCTGAAAGTATCATGAAGATTGGATGAAAAAATATATGCAGAGATTTCAGGAGTTTTGTAGATTTTGGAAGATTGGAAACCCCTTTCAATGAAGGTGTTTTTCGCCCATCTCTGCTTAGGGCTACATCAAGAGGAAACAAACCATAGAGATAGCACTTAGAACTACTTCATTCTGTGAATTTTCAAGAAGCTAGCACAAACCGTGTTTGATTTACAGTTCCAACTAAATCTATCCATATAGGAGAAAACAGAGTGAAACCTAATAATCGAAAATATTAATGCAAACGAATGCTTCAAACTAGAGTTCCAAAACTTGGGCAGCCAAGTGAGATTGTTGTAGTGATGATTACCTGAAAGTATTGTGAAGATTAGATGAAAAAATATAGGCTGAGAATTCAGGAGACTCATGGTTTTTTGGAAGCTTGGAAGACATTTTCAATGAAAGTTTGTGCCCGACAGGCTCTGCTTAGGGCTTAATCAAGCGGAAACAAACCATAGAGATAGAACATGGAACTACTTCATTGTGTCAAGTTTCAAGAAGCTAGCACAAACCGTGTTTGATTTAGAGTTCTAACTACACCTATCCATATATGAGAAAACAGAGTGAAACGTGAAAATTGAAAGTGTTACTGCAAACGAATGCTTCAACCTAGAAGAACGAAAGTTGGGCAGCCAAGGTGGATTGTTGTAGTGACCATTACCTGAAAGTATCATGAAGATTGGATGAAAAAATGTATGCTGATATTTCAGCACTTTTGTAATTTTTTGGAAGATTGGAAACCCCTTTCAATGAAGGTGTTTTTCGCCCATCTCTGCTTAGGGCTACATCAAGAGGAAAAAATCCATAGAGATAGAACTTAGAACTACTTCATTCTGTGAAGTTTCAAGAAGATAGCACAAACCGTGTTTGGTTTACAGTTCCAACTACATCTATCCATATAGCAGAAAACAGAGTGAAACCTAACAATCGAAACTGTTAGTGCAAACGAATGCTTCAACCTAGAAGTACGAAACTTGGGCAGCCAAGTGAGATTGTTGTAGTGATGATTGCCTGAACGTATTGTGAAGATTGGATGAAAACATATATCCTGAGAATTCAGGAGACTCATGGTTTTTTGGTAGCTTGTAGGACCTTTTCAATGAAGGTGTGTGCCCGCCAGTGTCTGCTTTGCTCAATCAAGCGGAAAAAAACCATAGAGATAGAACATGGAACTACTTCATTGTGTCAAGTTTCAAGAAGCTAGCACAAACCGTGTTTGATTTAGAGTTCTAACTACACCTATGCATATATGAGAAAACAGAGTGAAACGTAAAAATTGAAACTGTTACTGCAAACGAATGCTTCAACCTAGAAGAACGAACGTTGGGCAACCAAGTGGGATTGTTGTAGTGATCATTACCTGAAAGTATCATGAAGATTGGATGAAAAAATGTATGCTGAGATTTCAGGAATTTTTTAGTTTTTTGGAAGATTGGGAACCCCTTTCAATGAAGGTGTTTTTAGCCCATCTCTGCTTAGGGCCACATCAAGAGGAAACAAACCATAGAGATAGCACTTAGAACTACTTCATTCTTTGAAGTTTCAAGAAGCTAGCACAAACCGTGTTTGATTTACAGTTCCAACTACATCTGTCCATATAGGAGAAATCAGAGTGAAACTTAACGATCGAAACTGTTAGTGCAAACGAATGCTTCAACCTAGAAGTACGAAACTTGGGCAGCCAAGTGAGATTGCTGTAGTGATGATTACCTGAAAGTATTGTGAAGATTGGATGAAAAAATATATGCTGAGAATTCAGGAGACTCATGGTTTTTTTGGAAGCTGGAGGACCTTTTCAATGAAGGTGTGTGCCTGCCAGTGTCTGCTTAGGGCTTAATCAAGCGGAAACAAATCATAGAGATAGAACATAGAACTACTTCATTGTGTTAATTTTCAAGAAGCTACCACAAACCGTGTTTGATTTAGAGTTCAAACTACACCTATTCATATAGGAGAAAACAGAGTGAAAACTGAAAATTGAAACTGTTACTCAAAGGAATGATTCAACCTAGAAGAATGAAATTTGGGCAGCGAAGTAGGATTGCTGTAGTGATCATTACCTGAAAGTATCATGAAGATTGGATGAAAAAATACATGCTGAGATTTGAGGATTTTTGTAGTTTTTTGGAAGATTGGAAACCCCTTTCAATAAAGGTGTTTTTCGCCAATCTCTGGTTAGGGCTACATCAAGAGGAAACAAACCATAGTGATAGCACGTAGATCTACTTCATTCTGTGAAGTTTCAAGAAGCTAGCACAAACCGTGTTTGATTTAGATTTTAAACTACACCTATGCATATAGGAGAAAACAGAGTGAAACCTATCAATTGAAACTGTTATTGCAAACGAATGCTTCAACCTAGAAGTACGAAACTTGGGCAGCCAAGTGAGATTGTTGTAGTGGTGATTACCTGAAAGTATTGTGAAGACTGGATGAAAAAATATATGCTGAGAATTCAGGAGACTCATGGTTTTTTGGAAGCTGGGAGGACCATTTCAAAGAAGGTGTGTGCCCGCCAGTGTCTGCTTAGGGCTTAATCAAGCGGAAACAAACCATAGAGATAGAACATGGAACTACTTCATTGTGTTAAGTTTCAAAAAGCTACCACAAACCGTGTTTGATTTAGGGTTCAAACTACACCTATCCATATAGGAGAAAACAGAGTGAAAACTGAAAATTGAAACTGTTACTGCAAACGAATGATTCAACCTAGAAGTACGAAACGTGGGCAGCCAAGTGAGATTGTTGTAGAGATGATTACCTGAAAATATTGAGAAGATTGGATGAAAAAATATATGCTGAGAATTCAGGAGACTCATGGTTTTTTGGAAGCTTGGAAGACCTTTTCAATGAAAGTTTGTGCCCGCCAGGCTCCGCTTAGGGCTTAATCAAGCGGAAACAAACCATAGAGATAGAACATGGAACTACTTCATTGTGTCAAGTTTCGAGAAGCTAGCACAAACCGTGTTTGATTTAGCGTTCTAACTACACCTATCCGTATATGAGAAAACAGAGTGAAACGTGAAAATTGAAGCTGCTACTGCAAACGAAAGCTTCAACCTAGAAGAACGAAAGTTGGGCAGACAAGTGGGATTGTTGTAGTGATCACTACCTGAAAGTATTATGAAGATTGGATGAAAAAATATATGCTGATATTTCATTACTTTAGTAGTTTTTTGGTGATTGGAAACATCTTTCAATGAAGGTGTTTTTTGCCCATATCTGCTTAGGGCTACATCAAGAGGAAACAAACCACAGAGATAGAACTTAGAACTACTTCATTCTGTGAAGTTTCAAGAAGCTATCACAAAGCGTGTTTGATTTAGAGTTCCAACTACATCTATCCATATAGGAGAAATCAGAGTGAAACCTAACAATCGAAACTGTTAGTGCAAACGAATGCTTCAACATAGAAGTACGAAACTTGGGCAGCCAAGTGAGATTGTTGTAGTGATGATTACCTGAAAGTATTGTGAAGATTGGATGAAAAAATATATGCTGAGAATTCAGGAGAATCATGGTTTTTTGGAAGCTTGGAGGACCTTTTCAATGAAGGTGTGTGCCCGCCAGTGTCTGCTTAGGGCTTAATCAAGCAGAAACAAACCATAGAGATAGAACATGGAACTACTTCATTGTGTCAAGTTTCAAGAAGCTAGCACAAACCGTGTTTGATTTAGAGTTCTAACTACACCTATTTATATATGAGAAAACAGAGTGAAACGTGAAAATTGATACTGTTACTGCAAACGAATGCTTCAAATTAGAATAACGAAAGTTGGGCAGCCAAGTTGGATTGTTGTAGTGATCATTACCTGAAAGTATCATGAAGATTGGATGAAAAAACTTATGCTGATATTTCAAGACTTTAGTAGTTTTTTGGAAGATTGGAAACATCTTTCAATGAAGGTTTTTTTCGCCCATCTCTGCTTAGGGCTACATCAAGAGGAAACAAACCACAGAGATAGAACTTAGAACTACTTCATTCTGTGAAGTTTCAAGAAGCTAGCACAAAGCGTGTTTGATTTAGAGTTCCAACTACATCTATCCATATAGGAGAAATCAGAGTGAAACCTAACTATCGAAACTGTTAGTGCAAACGAATGCTTCAACCTAGAATTACAAAACTTGGGCAGCCAAGTGAGATTGTTGTAGTTTTGATTACCTGAAAGTATTGTGAAGATTGGATGAAAAAATATATGCTGAGAATTCAGGAGACTCATGGTTTTTTGGAAGCTTGGAGGACCTTTTCAATGAAAGTTTGTACCCGCCAGGCTCTGCTTAGGGCTATATCAAGCGGAAACAAACCATAGAGATAGAACATGGAACTACTTCATTGTGTCAAGTTTCGAGAAGCTAGCACAAACCGTGTTTGATTTAGAGTTCTAACTACACCTATCCATATATGAGAAAACAGAGTGAAACGTAAAAATTGAAACTGTTACTGCAAACGAATGCTTCAACCTAGAAGAACGAACGTTTGGCAACTAAGTGGGATTGTTGTAGTGATCATTACCTGAAAGTATCATGAAGATTGGATAAAAAAAATGTATGCTGAGATTTCAGGAATTTTGTAGTTTTTTGGAAGATTGAAAACCCCTTTCAATGAAGGTGTTTTTCGCCCATCTCTGCTTAGGGCTACATGAAGAGCAAACAAACCGTAGAGATAGCACTTAGAAATACTTCATTCTGTGAAGTTTCAAGAAGCTAGCACAAACCGTGTTTGATTTAGAGTTCCAACTACATCTATCCATGTAGGAGAAAACGGAGTGATACCTAACAATCGAAACTGTTAGTGCAAACGATACTTCAACCTAGAATTACAAAACTTGGGCAGTCAAGTGAGATTGTTGTACTAATGATTACCTGAAAGTATTGTGAAGATTGGATGAAGAAATATATGCTGAGAATTCAGGAGACTCATGGTTTTTTGGAAGACCTTTTCAATGAAAGTTTGTGTCCGCCAGACTCTGCTTAGTGCTACATCAAGCGGAAACAAACCATAGAGATAGAGCATGGAACTACTTCATTGTGTCAAGTTTTTAGAAGCTAGCACAAACCGTGTTTGATTTAGAGTTCTAACTACACCTATCCATATATGAGAAAACAGAGTGAAACGTAAAAATTGAAACTGTTACTGCAAACAAATGCTTCAACCTAGAAGAACGAACGTTGGGCAACCAAGTGGGATTGTTGTAGTGATCATAAGTATCATGAAGATTGGATGAAAAAAGGTATGCTGAGATTTGAGGACTTTTGTAGTTTTTTGGAAGATTGGAAACCCCTTTCAATGAAGGTGTTTTTCACCCATCTCAGCTTAGGGCTACATCAAGAGGAAACAAACCATAGAGATAGCACTTAGAACTACTTCATTCTGTGAAGTTTCAAGAAGCTAGCACAAACCGTGTTTGATTTAGAGTTAAAACTACATCTATCCATATAAGAGAAAACAGAGTGAAACCTAACAATCGAAACTGTTAGTGCAAACGATGCTTCAACCTAGAATTACAAAACTTGGGCAGTCAAGTGAGATTGTTGTAGTGATGATTACCTGAAGGTATTGTGAAGATTGGGTGAAAAAATATATTCTGAGAATTCAGGAGACTCAAGGATTTTTGGAAGCTTGGAAGACATTTTCAATGAAGGTGTGTGCCCGCCAGTGTCTGCTTAGGGCTTCACCAAGCGGAAACAAACCATAGAGATAGAACATGGAACTACTTCATTGTGTCAAGTTTCAAGAAGCTAGCACAAACCGTGTTTGATTAAGAGTTCTAACTACATCTATCCATATAGGAGAAAACAGAGTGAAACATGAAAATTCAAACTGTTACTGAAAACGAATGCTTCAACCTAGAAGAACGAAAGTTGGGCAGCCAAGTGGGATTGTTGTAGTGATCACTACCTGAAAGTATCATGAAGATTGGATGAGAAAATGTATGCTGAGATTTCAGGACTTTTGTAGTTTTTTGGAATATTGGAAACCCCTTTCAATGAAGGTGTTTTTAGCCCATCTCTGCTTAGGGCTACATCAAGAGGAAACAAACCATAGAGATAGCACTTAGAACTACTTCATTCTGTGATGTTTCAAGAAGCTAGCACAAACTGTGTTTGATTTAGAGTTCCAACTACATCTATCCATATAGGAGAAATCAGAGTGAAACCTAACAATCGAAACTGTTAGTGCAAATGAATGCTTCAACCTAGAAGTACGAAACTTGGGCAGCCAAGTGAGATTGTTGTAGTGATCATTACCTGAAAGTATTGTGAAGCTTGGATGAAAAAATATATGCTGAGAATTCAGGAGACTCTTGGTTTTTTGAAAGCTTGGAGGACCTTTTCAATGAAGTTGTGTGCCCGCCAGTGTCTGCTTAGGGCCTAATCAAGCAGAAACAAACCATAGAGATAGAACATGCAACTAATTAATTGTGTCAAGTTTCAAGAAGCTAGCACAAACCGTGTTTGATTTAGAGTTCTAACTACACCTATCCGTATATGAGAAAACAGAGTGAAATGTGAAAATTGAAACTGTTACTGCAAACGAATGCTTCAACCTAGAATAACGAAAGTTGGGCAGCCAAGTGGGATTGTTGTAGTGATCACTACCTGAATGTATCATGAAGATTGGATGAAAAAATATATGATGATATTTCAGGAATTTTGTTGTTTTTTGAAAGATTGGAAACCCCTTTCAATGAAGGTGTTTTTCGCCCATCTCTGCTTAGGGCTACATCAAGAGGAAACAAACCATAGAGATAGAACTTAGAACTACTTCATTCTGTGAAGTTTCAAGAAGCTAGCACAAACCGTGTTTGATTTAGAGTTCCAAATACATCTATCCATATAGGAGAAAACAGAGTGAAACCTAACAATCGAAACTGTTAGTGCAAACGAATGCTTCAACCTAGAATTACAAAACTTGGGCACCCAAGTGAGATTGTTTTAGTGATCATTACCTGAAAGTATTGTGAAGATTGGATGAAAAAATATATGCTGAGAATTCAGGAGACTCATGGTTTTTTGGAAGCTTGGAAGACCGTTCAATGATAGTTTGTGCCCGAAAGGCTCTGCTTAGGGCTACATCAAGCGGAAACAAACCATAGAGAAAGAACATAGAACTACTTCATTGTGTCAAGTTTCGAGAAGCTAGCAGAAACCGTGTTTGATTTAAAGTTCTAACTACACTTATCCATATATGAGAAAACAGAGTGAAACGTGAAAATTGAAACTGTTACTGCAAAGGAATGCTTCAACACAGAAGAACGAAAGTTGGGCAGGGAAGTGGGATTGTTGTAGTGACCATTACCTGAAAGTATCATGAAGATTGGATGAAAAAATATACGCTGTGATTTCAGGACTTTTGTAGTTTTTTGGAAGATTGAAAACCCCTTTCAATGAAGGTGTTTTTCGCCCACTTCTGCTTAGGGCTACATCGAGAGCAAAAAAACCGTAGAGATAGCACTTAGAACTAATTCATTCTGTGAAGTTTCAAGAAGCTAGCACAAGCCGTGTTTGATTTAGAGTTCCAACTACATATGTCCATGTAGGAGAAAACGGAGTGAAACCTAACAATCGAAACTTTTAGTGTAAATGAATGCTTCAACCTAGAAGTACGAAACTTGGGCAGGGAAGTGAGATTGTTGTAGTGATGATTACCTGAAAGTATTGTGAAGCTTCGATGAAAAACTATTTGCTGAGATCATGAGACTCATGGTTTTTTGGAAGCTTGGAGGCCCTTTTTAATGAAGTGTGTGCCCGACAGTGTCTGCTTAGGGCTTAATCATGTGGAAACAAACCATAGAGATAGAACATGGAACTACTTCATTGTGTCAAGTTTCATGAAGCTAGCACAAACCGTGTTTGATTTAGAGTTCTAACTACACCTATCCATATATGAGAAAACAGAGTGAAACGTAAAAATTGAAACTGTTACTGCAAACGAATGCTTCAACCTAGAAGAACGAACGTTGGGCAACCAAGTGGGATTGTTGTAGTGATCATTACCTGAAAGTATCATGACGTTTGGATGAAAAAATGTATGCTGAGATTTCAGGACTTTTATAGTTTTTTTTAAGATTGGAAACCCCTTTCAAGGAAGGTGTTTTTAGCCCATCTCTGCTTAGGGCTACATCAAGAGGAAACAAACCATAGAGATAGCACTTAGAACTGCTTCATTCTGTGATGTTTCAAGAAGCTAGCACAAACTGTGTTTGATTTAGAGTTCCAACTACATCTATCCATAAAGGAGAAATCAGAGTGAAACCTAACATTCGAAACTGTTAGTGCAAACGAATGCTTGAACCTAGAAGTACGAAACTTGGGCAGCCAAGTGAGATTGTTGTAGTGATCATTACCAGAAAGTATTGTGAAGCTTGGATGAAAAAATATATGCTGAGAATTCAGGAGACTCATGGTTTTTTAGAAGCTTGGAGGACCTTTTCAATGAAGGTGTGTGCCCGACAGTGTGTGCTTAGGGCTTAATCAAGCGGAAACAAACCATAGAGATAGAACATGGAACTAATTCATTGTGTCAAGTTTCAAGAAGCTAGCACAAACCGTGTTTGATTTAGAGTTCTAACTACACCTATCCGTATATGAGAAAACAGAGTGAAATGTGAAAATTGAAACTGTTACTGCAAACGAATGCTTCAACCTAGAATAACGAAAGTTGGGCAGGGAAGTGGGATTGTTGTAGTGACCATTACCTGAAAGTATCATGAAGATTGGATGAAAAAATATATGCTGAGATTTCATGACTTTTGTAGTTTTTTGGAAGATTGAAAACCCCTTTCAATGAAGGTGGTTTTCGCCCATCTCTGCTTAGGGCTACATCAAGAACAAACAAACCGTAGAGATAGCACTTAGAACTACTTCATTCTGTGAAGTTTCAAGAAGCTAGCACAAACCGTGTTTGATTTAGAGTTCCAAATACATCTATCCATGTAGGAGAAAATGGAGTGAAACCTAACAATCGAAACTGTTAGTGCAAACGATGCTTCAACCTAGAATTACAAAACTTGGGCAGTCAAAGTGAGATTGTTGTAGTGATGATTACCTGAAAGTATTGTGAAGATTGGATGAAAAAATATATGCTGAGAATTCAGGAGACTCATGGTTTTTGGAAGCTTGGAAGACCTTTTCAATGAAAGTTTGTGCTCGCCAGGCTCTGCTTAGGGCTACATCAAGCGGAAACAAACCATAGAGATAGAACATGGAACTACTTCATTGTATCAAGTTTCGAGTAGCTAGCACAAACCGTGTTTGATTTAGAGTTCTAACTACACCTATCCATATATGAGAAAACAGAGTGAAACGTAAAAATTGAAACTGTTACTGCAAACGAATGCTTCAACCTAGAATAACGAAAGTTGGGCAGCCAAGTGGGATTGTTGTAGTGATCACTACCTGAATGTATCATGAAGATGGGATGAAAAAATATATGATGATATTTCAGGAATTTAGTAGTTTTTGGAAGATTGGAAACCCCTTTCAATGAAGGTGTTTTTCGCCCATCTCTGCTTAGGGCTACATCAAGAGGAAACAAACCATAGAGATAGAACATAGAACTACTTCATTCTGTGAAGTTTCAAGAAGCTAGCACAAACCGTGTTTGATTTAGAGTTCCAAATACATCTATCCATATAGGAGAAAACAGAGTGAAACCTAACAATCCAAACTGTTAGTGCAAACGAATGCTTCAACCTAGAATTACAAAACATGGGCACCCAAGAGAGATTGTTTTAGTGATCATTACCTGAAAGTATTGTGAAGATTGGATGAAAAAATATATGCTGAGAATTCAGGAGACTCATGGTTTTTTGGAAGCTTGGAAGACCGTTCAATGATTGTTTGTGCCCGAAAGGCTCTGCTTAGGGCTACATCAAGCGGAAACAAACCATAGAGATAGAACATGGAACTTATTCATTGTGTCAAGTTTCAAGAAGCTAGCACAAACCGTGTTTGATTTAGAGTTCTAACTACACCTATCCGTATATGAGAAAACAGAGTGAAATGTGAAAATTGAAACTGTTACTGCAAATGAATGCTTCAACCTAGAATAACGAAAGTTGGGCAGGGAAGTGGGATTGTTGTAGTGACCATTACCTGAAAGTATCATGAAGATTGGATGAAAAAATATATGCTGAGATTTCATGACTTTTGTAGTTTTTTGGAAGATTGAAAACCCCTTTCAATGAAGGTGGTTTTCGCCCATCTCTGCTTAGGTCTACATCAAGAGCAAACAAACCGTAGAGATAGCACTTAGAACTACTTCATTCTGTGAAGTTTCAAGAAGCTAGCACAAACCGTGTTTGATTTAGAGTTCAACTACATCTATCCATATAGGAGAAAACAGAGTGAAACCTAACATTCGAAACTATTAGTGCAAACGAATGCTTCAACCTAGAATTACAAAACTTGGGCAGCCAAGTGAGATTGTTGTAGTGATGATTACCTGAAAGTATTGTGAAGCTTGGATGAAAAATATATGCTGAGAATTCAGGAGACTCATGGTTTTTTGGAAGCTTGGAAGACCTTTTCAATGAAAGTTTGTGCCCGCCAGGCTCTGCTTAGGGCTTAATCAAGCGGAAACGAACCATAGAGAAAGAACATGGAATTACTTTATTGTGTCATGTTTCGAGAAGCTAGCACAAACCGTGTTTGATTTAGAGTTCTAACTACACCTATCCATATATGAGAAAAAAGAAGTGAAACGTGAAAATTGAAACTGTTACTGCAAACGAATGTTTCAACCCAAAGAACGAAAGTTGGGCAGCCAAGTGGGATTGTTTTATTGACCATTACCTGAAAGTATCATGAAGATTGGATGAAAAAATATATTCTGAGACTTCAGGACTTTTGTAGTTTTTTGGAAGATTGAAAACCCCTTTCAATGAAGGTGTTTTTCGCCCATCTCTGCTTACCGCTACATCAAGAGGAAACAAACCGTAGAGATAGCACTTAGAACTACTTCATTCTGTGAAGTTTCAAGAAGCTAGCACAAACCGTGTTTGATTTAGAGTTGCAACTACATCTATCCATATAGGAGAAAACAGAGTGAAACCTAACAATCGAAACTGTTAGTGCAAACGATGCTTCAACATAGAATTACAAAACTTGGGCAGTCAAGTGAGATTGTTGTAGTGATGATTACCTGAAAGTATTGTGAAGAGTGGATGAAAAAATATATGCTGAGAATTCAGGAGACTCATGGTTTTTTGGAACCTGGAAGACCTTTTCAATGAAGGTGTTTGCCCGCCAGTCTCTGCTTAGGGCTTAATCAAGCGGAAACAAACCATAGAGATAGAACATGGAGCTACTTCATTGTGTCAAGTTTCAAGAAGCTAGCACAAACCGTGTTTGATTTAGAGTTCTAACTACACCTATCCGTATATGAGAAAACAAAGTGACACGTGAAAATTGAAACTGTTACTGAAAAAGATTGCTTCAACCTAGAAGAACGAAATACGGCAGCCAAGTGGGATTGTTGTAGTGATCACTACCGGAAAGTATCATGAAGATTGGATGAAAAAATTTATGCTGATATTTCAGGACTTTAGTATTTTTTTGGAAGATTGGAAACCCCTTTCAATGAAGGTGTTTTTCGCCCATCTCTGCTTAGGGCTACATCAAGAGGAAACAAACCATAGAGATAGCACTTAGAACTACTTCATTCTGTGATGTTTCAAGAAGCTAGCACAAACGGTGTTTGATTTAGAGTTCAAACTACAACTATCCATATAGGAGAAATCAGAGTGAAACCTAACAATCGAAACTATTAGTGCAAACGAATGCTTCAACCTAGAAGTATGAAACTTGGGCAGCCAAGTGAGATTGTTGTAGTGATGATTACCTGAAAGTATTGTGAAGCTTGGATGAAAAAATATATGCTGAGAATTCAGGAGACTCATGGTTTTTTGGAATCTTGGAAGACATTTTCAATGATGGTGTTTGCCCGCCAGTCTCTGCTTAGGGCTTAATCAAGCGGAAACAAACCATAGAGATAGAACATGGAACTACTTCATTGTGTCAAGTTTCAAGAAGCTAGCACAAACCATGTTTGATTTAGAGTTCTAACTACACCTATCCATATATGAGAAAACAAAGTGAAACTGAAAATTGAAACTGTTACTGCAAATGAATGCTTCAACCTAGAAGAACGAAAGTTGGGCAGCCAAGTGGGATTGTTGTAGTGATCACTACCTGAAAGTATCATGAAGATTGGATGAAAAAATATATGCTGAGAATTCAGGAGACTCATGGTTTTTTGGAAGCTTGGAAGACTTTTTCAATGAAAGTTTGTGCCAGCCAGGCTCTGCTTAGGGCTACATCAAGTGGAAACAAACCATAGAGATTGAACATGGAACTACTTCATTGTGTCAAGTTTCGAGAAGCTAGCACAAACAGTGTTTGATTTAGAGTTCTAACGACACCTATCCGTATATGAGAAAACAGAGTGAAATGTGAAAATTCAAACTCTTACTGAAAACGAATGCTTCAACCTAGAAGAACGAATGTTGGGCAGCCAAGTGGGATTGTTGTAGTGATCACTACCTGAACGTATCATGAAGATTGGATGAAAAAATTTATGCTCATATTTCAGGACTTTTGTAGTTTTTTGGAAGATTGGAAACCCCTTTCAATGAAGGTGTTTTTTGCCCATCTCTGCTTAGGGCTACATCAAGAGGAAACAAACCATAGAGATAGAACTTAGAACTACTTCATTCTGTGAAGTTTCAAGAAGCTAGCACAAACCGTGTTTGATTTACAGTTCCAACTACATCTATCCATATAGGAGAAAACAGAGTGAAACCTAACAATCGAAGCTGTTAGTGCAAACGAATGCTTCAACCTAGAATTACAAAACTTGGGCAGCCAAGTGAGATTGTTGTAGTGATGATTACCTGAAAGTATTGTGAAGATTGGATGAAAAAATATATGCTGAGAATGCAGGAGACTCATGGTTTTTTGGAAGCTTGGAGGACTTTTTCTTTTTCTTTTTTTTTTAAATTAATTTTTATTGTAGGTTGTTCAAAACATTACATAGTTCTTGATATATCATATTTCACACTTTGATTCAAGTGGGATATGAGCTCCCATTTTTACCCCATATACAGATTGCAGAATCACTTCAGTTGCACAACCATTGATTTACATATTGCCATTCTGAAGTCTGTTGTATTCTGCTGCCTTTCCTATCCTCTACTATCCCCCCTCCCCCCTCCCCTCCCCTCTTCTCTCTCTACCCCCTCTACTGTAATTCATTTCTCCCCCTTATATTTCCCTCCTTTCCCCTCACTTCCTCTTGTATGTAATTTTGTATACCCCTGCGGGTCTCCTTCCATTTACATGCAATTTCCCTTCTCTCTCCCTTTCCCTCCCACCTCTCATCCCTGTTTAATGTTAATCTTCTTCTCATGCTCTTCTTCCCTACTCTGTTCTTAGTTACTCTCCTTATATCAAAGAAGACATTTGGCATTTGTTTTTAAGGGATTGGCTAGCTTCACTTAGCATAATCTGCTCTAATGCCATCCATTTCCCTCCAAATTCTATGATTTTGTCATTTCTTAATGCAGAGTAATACTCCATTGTGTATAAATGCCACATTTTTTTTATCCATTCGTCTATTGAAGGGCATCTAGGTTGGTTCCACAGTCTTGCTATTGTGAATTGTGCTGCTATGAACATGGATGTAGCAGTGTCCCTATAGTGTGCTCTTTTTAGGTCTTTAGGGAATAGACCGAGTAGTGGAATAGCTGGATCAAATGGTGGTTCCATTCCGAGCTTTCCAAGAAATCTCCATACTGCTTTCCAAATTGGCCGCACCAATTTGCAGTCCCACCAGCAATGTACAAGAGTACCCTTTTCCCCACATCCTCGCCAGCACTTGTTGCTGTTTGACTTCCTAATGGCTGCCAATCTTACTGGAGTGAGATGGTATCTTAGGGTGGTTTTGATTTGCATTTCTCTGACTGCTAGAGATGGTGAGCATTTTTTCATATACTTGTTGATTGATTGTATGTCCTCCTCTGAGAAATTTCTGTTCAGGTCCTTGGCCCATTTGTTGATTGGGTTATTCGTTATCTCATTGTCTAATTTTTTTAGTTCTTTGTATATTCTGGATATTAGAGCTCTGTCTGAAGTGTGAGGAGTAAAGATTTGTTCCCAGGACGTAGGCTCCCTATTTACCTCTCTTATTGTTTCTTTTGCTGAGAAAAAACTTTTTAGTTTGAGTAAGTCCCATTTGTTGATTCTAGTTATTAACTGTTGTGCTACGGGTGTCCTATTGAGGAATTTGGAGCCCGACCCCACAGTATGTAGATCATAGCCAACTTTTTCTTCTATCAGACGCCATGTCTCTGATTTGATATCAAGTTCCTTGATCCACTTTGAGTTAACTTTTGTGCATGGCGAGAGAAAGGGATTCAGTTTCATTTTGTTGCATATGGATTTCCAGTTTTCCCAACACCATTTGTTGATGATGCTATCCTTCTTCCATTGCATGCTTTTAGCCCCTTTATCAAATATAAGATAGTTGTAGTTTTGTGGATTGGTTTCTGTGTCCTCTATTCTGTACCATTGGTCCACCTGCCTGTTTTGGTACCAGTACCATGCTGTTTTTGTTACTATTGCTCTATAGTATAGTTTGAAGTCTGGTATAGCTATACCGCCTGATTCACATTTCCTGCTTAGAATTGTTTTTGCTATTCTGGGTCTTTTATTTTTCCATATGAATTTCATGATTGCTTTCTCTATTTCTACAAGAAATGCCGTTGGGATTTTGATTGGCATTGCATTAAACCTATAGAGAACTTTTGGTAATATCGCCATTTTGATGATGTTACTTCTACCTATACATGAACAGGGTATATTTTTCCTTCTTCTAAGATCTTCTTCTATTTCTCTCTTTAGGGTTCTGTAGTTTTCATTGTATAAGTCTTTCACCTCTTTTGTTAGGTTGATTCCCAAGTATTTTATTTTCTTTGAGGATATTGTGAATGGGGTGGTTGTCCTCATTTCCATTTCAGAGGATTTGTCGCTGATATACAGGAATGCCTTTGATTTATGCGTGTTGATTTTATAGCCTGCCACTTTGCTGAATTCATTTATTAGCTCTAAGAGTTTCTTTGTAGACCCTTTTGGGTCTGCTAGGTATAGAATCATGTCATCTGCAAATAGTGATAATTTGAGTTCTTCTTTTCCTATTTTTATGCCTTTAATTTCTTTCATCTGTCTAATTGCTCTGGCCAGTGATTCGAGAACTATGTTGAACAGAAGTGGTGAGAGAGGGCATCCCTGTCTTGTTCCAGATTTTAGAGGGAATGCCTTCAGTTTTTCTCCATTCAGAATGATGCTAGCCTGAGGCTTAGCATAGATTGCTTTTACAATGTTGAGGTATGTTCCTGTTATCCCTAGTTTTTCTAGAGTTTTGAACATAAAGGGATGCTGTACTTTGTCGAATGCTTTTTCCGCATCTATCGAGATGACCATATGGTTCTTATTTTTAAGCCTGTTGATGTGGTGAATAACATTTATTGATTTCCGTATATTGAACCAACCTTGCATCCCAGGGATAAATCCTACCTGATCATGGTGCACAATTTTTTTGATATGTTTTTGTATCCGGTTCGCCAGAAGTTTATTGAGGATTTTTGCATCTAGGTTCATTAGAGATATTGGTCTGTAGTTTTCTTTCTTTGAAGTGTCTTTGTCTGGTTTAGGAATCAGGGTGATGTTGGCCTCATAGAATGAATTTGGAAGTTCTCCCTCTTTTTCTATTTCCTGAAATAGCTTGAAAAGTATTGGTATTAGTTCTTCTTTAAAGGTTTTGAAAAACTCTGCTGTATACCCATCCGGTCCTGGGCTTTTCTTAGTTGGTAGTCTTTTGATGGTATCTTCTATTTCCTCAATTGATATTGGTCTGTTTAGGTTGTCAATATCCTCCTGACTCAATCTGGGCAAATCATATGACTTAAGAAATTTATCGATGCCTTCACTATCTTCTATTTTATTGGAGTATAAGGATTCAAAATAATTTCTGATAATCTTCTGTATTTCTGAAGTGTCTGTTGTGATATTGCCTTTTTCATCCCGTATGCTGGTAATTTGAGTTCTCTCTCTTCTTCTCTTTGTTAGCGTGGCTAAGGGTCTGTCGATTTTATTTATTTTTTCAAAGAACCAACTTTTAGTTTTGTCAATTTTTTCAATTGTTTCTTTCGTTTTGATTTCATTAATTTCAGCTCTGATTTTAATAATTTCTTGTCTTCTACTTCTTTTGCTGTTGTTTTGCTCTTCTTTTTCTAGGATTTTGAGTTGAAGTATTAGATCATTTATTTGTTGGTTTTTTCTTTTTTAAGGAATGAACTCCAAGCAATAAATTTTCCTCTTAGAACTGCTTTCAATGTGTCCCATAGATTCCGATATGTTGTGTCTGTGTTTTCATTTATCTCTAAGAATTTTTTAATTTCCTCCTTGATGTCTTCTATAACCCATTGATCATTCAGTAACCTATTGTTCATTCTCCAAGTGATGCATGATTTTTCCTTACTTCTTTTATCGTTAATTTTCAATTTCATTCCATTATGATCAGATAAGATACATGGTATTATCTCTACTCCTTTATATTGTCTAAGAGTTGCCCTGTGACATAATATATGATCTATTTTTGAGAAGGATCCATGTGCTGCTGAGAAAAAAGTGTAACTGCTTGATGTTGGGTGGTATATTCTATATATGTCAATTAAGTCTAGGTTATTAATTGTGTTATTGAGCTCTATAGTTTCCTTATTCAACTTTTGTTTGGAAGATCTGTCCAGTGGTGAGAGAGGTGTGTTGAAGTCTCCCATGATTATTGTATGGTGGTCTATTAGACTCTTGAACTTGAGAAGAGTTTGTTTGATGAACATAGCTGCACCATTGTTTGGGGCATATATATTTATGATTGTTATGTCTTGTTGGTGTATGGTTCCCTTGAGAAGTATGTAGTGTCCCTCTTCATCCCTTTTGATTAACTTTGGCTTGAAATCTATTTTATTTGATATGAGTATGGACACTCCTGCTTGTTTCCGAAGTCCATATGAGTGATATGATTTTTCCCAACCTTTCACCTTCAGTCTATGTATGTCTTTTCCTATCAAATGCGTCTCCTGAAGGCAGCATATTGTTGGGTCTTGTTTAGTGATCCATTCTGCTAGCCTGTGTCTCTTAATTGGTGAGTTTAAGCCATTAACATTTAGAGTTATTATTGAGATATGGGTTGTTCTTCCAGCCATATTTGTTTATTTATGTTACTAAACATGGTTTGTTTTCCTCTTTGATTATTCCCCCCAACCTTTACTGTACTACCTCCTGCTGTTGGTTTTCATTGATATTTTCCATTTCCTCTTCCTGTAATATTTTGCCGAGGATGTTTTGAAGAGATGGTTTTCTAGCTGCAAATTCTTTTAACTTTTGTTTATCATGGAAGGTTTTAATTTCATCTTCCATCCTGAACCTTAATTTCGCGGGATACATAATTCTTGGTTGGAACCCATTTTCTTTCAGTGTTTGAAATATGTTATTCCAGGATCTTCTAGCTTTCAGAGTCTGTGTTGAAAGATCAGCTGTTATCCTGATTGGTTTACCCCTAAATGTAATCTGCTTCCTTTCTCTTGTAGCTTTTAAAATTCTCTCCTTATTCTGTATGTTGGGCATCTTCATTATAATGTGTCTAGGTGTGGATCTCTTATGATTTTGCACATTCGGCTTCCTGTAATCTTCTAGGATTTGGGATTCTGTCTCATTCTTCAAGTCTGGGAAGTTTTCTCGTATTATTTCGTTGAATAGATTGCTCATTCCTTTGGTTTGGAACTCAATACCTTCCTGTATCCCCATGACTCTTAAGTTGGGTCTCTTTATGTTATCCCATATTTCTTGAATGTTCTGCTCATGGTTTCTTAACAGCTTTGCTGAGCTGTCTATGTTCTTCTCCAGTTGAAATACTTTGTCTTCATTGTCTGATGTTCTATCTTCTAAGTGTTCTACTCTGCTGGTAGTATTCTCAATTGAGTTTTTAAGTTGGTTTATTGTTTCCTGCATTTCCAGGATTTCTGTTTGTTTGCTTTTTATAACCTCTATCTCCCTGTATAATTGATCTTTTGCTTCTTGGATTTGTTTATGTAATACATTGTCGAAGTGGTCGAAGTGGTCTTTCATTGTCTGATTTTGCTGTCTAATGTCTTCCTTGAGACTCCAGATCATCTGAAGCATGTATATCCTGAATTCTTTATCTGACATTCCATCTGCTGCAGATATTACCTCTTCTAAAGTTGAGTTGACCTGCATTGCTTGTGGTCCTTTCTTTCCTTGTCTTTTCATACTGATCGCGTTTCTTTCTGCTTGGTGAAACTGTTGTGTTATTGATTTTTCCCCCTATATATTTATATTGCTCTTGTATAGCTGCAAAGTCTCCCTTGCAGGCTTTGGCGGTGGCTCTGCCCCTCCTCCAATTGAGGCAATGTGCCTACCACGCCAGGAGGCCGCTGTACCTGTACTTTCGATGGGCCTGTTCTTTTGGTGGTCACAGGTCCGCCTACCTTGAAGGCGTGAGCAGTGGCTTTGCCCCTCCGCTGGCCACTAGGCCTGTTCTGTCTGTCGGTTGCAGATCTGTCTACCTAAAAGGCGCTGGTGGCAGCTCTGCCCCTCCCCCAACTGGGGCGATGTATCTGGCGGGCCACTGGGCCTGTTTTGTCGGTGGTCACGGTTCCGCCTACCTTGCACGTGCGTGGAGCAGCTGTGTCCCTCCGAGAGTTGCTGGGCCTGACCTGCCGGTGGGTGGCAAGTGCGCCTACCTTGCAGGTGCGGGGGTGGCTCTGCCGTTCCGCGGGTCACTGGGCCTGATCTGCTGGTGAGTCGCAGGTCTGCCTACCTTGCAGGCGCCCGGTGGCTCTGCCCCTCCCCCAACCGGGGCGGGGCGATGTGTCTGGCCGGCCGCTGGGCCTGTTCTGTTGGTGGTCACAGTTCAGCCTACCTAGCAGGCACGCTGGGCAGCTGTGCCCCTCCACAGGTTTTTGGGCCTGAACTGCCGGTGGGTCGCAGGTCTGCCTACCTTGTAGGCTCGGGGGGTGGCTCTGCCGCTCTGTGTATTGCTGTGCCTGTTCTGCTGGTGGGTAGTGGGTCCGCCTACCTTGCAGGCGCCCGGCGGCTCTGCCCCTCCCCCAACTGGAGCGATGTGTCTGGCGGTCCACGGGGCCTGTTTTGTCGGTGGTCACAGTTCCGCCTACTTTGCACACGCGTGGAGCAGCTGTTTCATTAGTGCCTGGGCACACTCTCCTTCTTTGCCTCCCTCAGGCCCTAAGTTTGTAGAGCTTGGGGCTGAGAAACCCCAGCAAATTTGCTTACCTTCTGGTAGCCACGCCCCCGTATCTGGTGCAAGAGACCTCAGTTGTCAGCACTGGTGGGAGCGGTAGCTGGGAGACCCGCGCCGCGCGGCTCCCGCCGGCTCCTGCGTCAGCCCCGCCTCGGCTCCCGCCGGTTCCCGTGCCGCTGCCGCGGTTCCCGCCAGCTCCGGCCGGCTCCCGCGCCGCTCCTGCTAATTTAGAATCCGCTGGGAAGGAATCTCTTTGGCCGATCTTTGGTGACTTCCCCGCTCTGCTATGGCGGGCCCCTGGCTCCTTGCAGGAGTGACCGAAGGGAGAGGTGGAACTGGCTTGTCTCTGGTCTGACACAATCTCTGGTTTTAGATCCCAGTTCGCTAATTCATAGAGGCTTGGTTAGATTTCCTTCCCGTCCTCTCAAGGGGGGGAGCCCTTTCCCGGGTGGGCAGGGCCGTTAGCAGAGCCGAAAGGGCACGGGCCTTCTGTCGGGCCAGGTGGGGACCCTTCTGGCTGCGCTGGGCCGCCGGGGGCGCCCACAGAGCCAGGCAGACGGCGCCCGCGTGGCTAAGAGCCGGGCGGGGTGACCCTTCGCAGAGCGGGCGGGCCGCCAGGAGTGCCGGGATGGTGGGAGCTGTCTGCCGGCCGGGCAGGGACCCTTCTCGACGAGCAGGGCCGCTGGGGGCGCTTGTAAAGCCGGGCGGCTGCAGCCTCGTGGCTAAGAACCAGGCGGGCGGGGTGGCTGTTTGCAGAGCAAGAGCGGGATGGCTGGAGCTGTCTGCCGGCCTGGCGGGGACCCTTCTCGCCGAGCAGGGCCGCCGGGGGCGCTTGTAAAGCCGGGTGGCTGCAGCCGCGTGGCTAAGACCCAGGCGGGCGGGGTGGCTGTTTGCAGGGCAAGAGCGGGGCCGCCAGGGTAGCCGGGAAGGCGGAAGCTGTCTGTCGGCCGGGCAGGGACCCTTCTCGCCGAGCAGGGCTGCCGGGGGCGCTTGTAAAGCCGGGCGGCTGCAGCCTCGTAGTTAAGAACCAGGCGAACGGGGTGGCTGTTTGCAGAACAAGAGCGGAATGGCGGGAGCTGTCTGCTGGCAGGGCGGGGACCCTTCTCACCGAGCAGGGCCGCCGGGGGTGCTTGTAAAGCCGGGTGACTGCAGCCGCGTGGCTAAGAACCAGGCGGGCGGGGTGGCTGCTTGCAGGGCAAGAGCGGGGCCGCCAGGGTAGCCGGGCTGGCGGAAGCTGTCTGTCGGCCGGGCAGGGACCCTTCTCGCCGAGCAGGGCCGCCGGGGACGCTTGTAAAGCCGGGCGGCTGCAGCCTCGTGGCTAAGAACCAGGCGGGCAGGGTGGCTGTTTGCAGAGCAAGAGCGGAATGGCGGGAGCTGTCTGCCGGCCGGGCGGGGACCCTTCTCGCCGAGCAGGGCCGCCGGGGGCCGCTTGTAAAGCCGGGTGACTGCAGCCGCATGGCTAAGAACCAGGCGGGCGGGGTGGCTGTTCGCCGAGCGAGAGCAGGGCCGCCAGGGTAGCTGGGATGGCGGGAGCTGTCTGCTGGCCGGGCGGGGACCATTCTGCCGCGCTGCTCTGGGCCGGCTGCCGCTTGCAGAAGCGGCAGGTGGCCGCGGGATTGGACTCTGAGCCCACGCTGCCGGTCAAGTTTCACTTGTCTGGGGCAAACTGTCACGTCTAATAAACTTACTAATTCTCGGCAGGTCTCCTTTCAACAGAATTTTGCTAGAAGATCCTCAGTAGGTAGAATGTAGCTGTTTTAATGGGTGTATCTGATCACGTTAATGTGGAGATATTGAAAGTGCTGCTTCCTCGCCGGCCGCCATGTTGTATCCCCAAGGAGGACTTTTTCAATGAAGGTGTGTGCCCGCCAGTGTCTGCTTAGGGCTTAATCAAGCAGAAACAAACCAAAGAGATAGAACATGGAACTACTTCATTGTGTCAAGTTTCAAGAAGCTAGCACAAACCGTGTTTGATTTAGAGTTCTAACTACACCTATCTATATATGAGAAAACAGAGTGAAACGTGAAAATTGAAACTGTTACTGCAAACGAATGCTTCAACCCAGAAGAATGAAAGTTGGGCAGCCAAGTGGGATTGTTGTAGTGACCATTACCTGAAAGTATCATGAAGATTGGATGAAAAAATATATGCTGAGATTTCAGGACTTTTGTAGTTTTTTGGAAGATAGGAAACCCCTTTCAATGAAGGTGTTTTTCGCCCATCTCTGCTTAGGTCTACATCAAGAGGAAACAAAGCGTAGAGATAGCACTTAGAACTACTTCATTCTGTGAAGTTTCAAGAAGCTAGCACAAACCGTGTTTGATTTAGAGTTCCAACTACATCTATCCATATAGGAGAAAACAGAGTGAAACCTAACAATCGAAACTGTTAGTGCAAATGATGCTTCAACCTAGAATTACAAAACTTGGGCAGCCAAATGAGATTGTTGTAGTGATCATTACCTGAAAGTATTGTGAAGATTGGATGAAAAAATATATGCTAAGAATTCAGGAGACTCATGGTTTTTTGGAAGCTTGGAAGACCTTTTCAATGAAAGTTTGTGCCCGCCAGGCTCTGCTTAGGTCTACATCAAGCGGAAACAAACCATAGAGATAGAACATGGAACTAATTCATTGTGTCAAGTTTCGAGAAGCTAGCACAAACCGTGTTTGATTTAGAGTTCCAACTACATCAATCCATATAGGAGAAAACAGAGTGAAACCTAACAATCGAAACTGTTAGTGCAAACGATGCTTCAACCTAGAATTACAAAACTTGGGCAGCCAAGTGAGATTTCTGTAGTGATCATTACCTGAAAGTATTGTGAAGATTGGATGAAAAAATATATGCTGAGAATTCAGGAGACTCATGGTTTTTAGAGTTCTAACTACACCTATCCATATATGAGAAAACAGAGTGAAACGTGAAAATTGAAACTGTTAGTGCAAACGAATGCTTCAACCCAGAAGAACGAACGTTGGGCAGCCAAGTGGGATTGTTGTAGTGATCATTACCTGAAAGTATCATGAAGATTGGATGAAAAAATGTATGCTGAGATTTCAGGACTTTTGTAGTTTTTTGGAAGATTGGAAACCCCTTTCAATGAAGGTGTTTTTAGCCCATCTCTGCTTAGGGCTACATCAAGAGGAAACAAACCATAGAGATAGCACTTAGAACTACTTCATTCTGTGATGTTTCAAGAAGCTAGCACAAACCGTGTTTGATTTAGAGTTCCAACTACATCTATCCATATAGGAGAAAACAGAATGAAACCTAACAATCGAAACTGTTAGTGCAAACGAATGCTTCAACCTAGAATTACAAAATTGGGCAGCCAAGTGAGATTGTTGTAGTGATCATTACCTGAAAGTATTGTGAAGATTGGATGAAAAAATATATGCTGAGAATTCAGGAGACTCATGGTTTTTTGGAAGCTTGGAAGACCTTTTCAAAGAAGGTGTTTGCCCGACAGTCTCTGCTTAGGGCTTAATCAAGTGGAAACAAACCATAGAGATAGAACATGGAACTACTTCATTGTGTCAAGTTTCAAGAAGCTAGCACAAACCGTGTTTGATTTAGAGTTCTAACTACACCTATCCGTATATGAGAAAACAGAGTGAAACGTGAAAATTGAAACTGTTACTGCAAACGAATGCTTCAACCCAGAAGAACGAAAGTTGGGCAGCCAAGTGGGATTGTTGTAGTGATCACTACCTGAAAGTATCATGAAGATTGGATGAAAAAATATATGCTGATATTTCAAGACTTTAGTAGTTTTTTGGAAGATTGGAAACCCCTTTCAATGAAGGTGTTTTTCGCCCATCTCTGCTTAGGGCTACATCAAGAGGAAACAAACAATAGAGATAGAACTTAGAACTACTTCATCTGTGAAGTTTCAAGAAGCTAGCACAAACCGTGTTTGATTTAGAGTTCCAACTACATCTATCCATACAGTAGAAAACAGAGTGAATCCTAACAATTGAAACTGTTAGTGCAAACGAATGCTCAACCTAGAATTACAAAACTTGGGCAGCCAAGTGAGATTGTTGTAGTGATGATTACCTGAAAGTATTGTGAAGATTGGATGAAAAAATATATGCTGAGAATTCAGGAGACTCATGGTTTTTTGGAAGCTTGGAAGACCTTTTCAATGAAAGTTTGTGCCCGCCAGGCTCTGCTTAGGGCTACATCAAGCGGAAACAAACCATAGAGAAAGAACATGGAACTACTTCATTGTGTCAAGTTTCGAGAAGCTAGCACAAACCGTGTTTGATTTAGAGTTCTAACTACACCTATCCATATATGAGAAAACAGAGTGAAACGTGAAAATTGAAACTGTTACTACAAACGAATGCTTCAACCCAGAAGAACGAAAGTTGGGCAGCCAAGTGGGATTGTTGTAGTGACCATTACCTGAAAGTATCATGAAGATTGGATGAAAAAATATATGCTGAGATTTCAGGACTTTTGTAGTTTTTTGGAAGATTGGAAACCCCTTTCAATGAAGGTGTTTTTCGCCCATCTCTGCTTAGGGCTACATCAAGAGGAAACAAACCGTAGAGATAGCACTTAGAACTACTTCATTCTGTGAAGTTTCAAGAAGCTAGCACAAACCGTGTTTGATTTAGAGTTCCAACTACATCTATCCATATAGGAGAAAACAGAGTGAAACCTAACAATCGAAACTGTTAGTGCAAACGATGCTTCAACCTAGAATTACAAAACTTGGGAAGCCAAGTGAGATTGTTGTAGTGATGATTACCTGAAAGTATTGTGAAGATTAGATGAAAAAATATGTGCTGAGAATTCAGGAGACTCATGGTTTTTTGGAAGCTTGGAAGACCTTTTCAATGAAAGTTTGTGCCCGCCAGGCTCTGCTTAGGGCTACATCAAGCGGAAACAAACCATAGAGATAGAACATGGAACTACTTCATTGTGTCAATTTTCGAGAAGCTAGCACAAACCGTGTTTGATTTAGAGTTCTAACTACACCTATCCATATATGAGAAAACAGAGTGAAACATGAAAATTGAAACTGTTACTGCAAACGAATGCTTCAACCTAGAAGAACGAAAGTTGGGCAGCCAAGTGGGATTGTTCTAGTGATCACTACCTGAAAGTATCATGAAGATTGGATGAAAAAATTTATGCTGATATTTCAGGACTCTAGTAGTTTTTTGGAAGATTGGAAACCCGTTTCAATGAAGGTGTTTTTCGCCCATCTCTGCTTAGGGCTACATCAAGAGGAAACAAACCATAGAGATAGAACTTAGAACTACTTCATTCTGTGAAGTTTCAAGAAGCTAGCACAAACCGTGTTTGATTTAGAGTTCCAACTACATCTATCCATATAGGAGAAAACAGAGTGAAACCTAACAATCGAAACTGTTAGTGCAAATGATGCTTCAACCTAGAATTACAAAACTTGGGCAGCCAAGTGAGATTGTTGTAGTGATCATTACCTGAAAGTATTGTGAAGATTGGATGAAAAAATATATGCTGAGAATTCAGGAGACTCATGGTTTTTTGGAAGCTTGGAAGACCTTTTCAATGAAAGTTTGTGCCCGCCAGTCTCTGCTTAGGGCTACATCAAGCGGAAAGAATCCATAGAGAAAGAAAATGGAACTACTTCATTGTGTCAAGTTTCGAGAAGCTAGCACAAACCGTGTTTGATTTAGAGTTCTAACTACACCTATCCATATATGAGAAAACAGAGTGAAACGTGAAAATTGAAACTGTTACTGCAAACGAATGCTTCAACCCAGAAGGACGAAAGTTGGGCAGCCAAGTGGGATTGTTGTAGTGATCATTACCTGAAAGTATCATGAAGATAAGATGAAAAAAATATGTGCTGATATTTCAGAACCTTTGTAGTTTTTTGTAAGATTGGAAACCCCTTTCAATGAAGGTTTTTTTCGCCCATCTCTGCTTAGGGCTACATCAAGAGGAAACAAACCATAGAGATAGAACATAGAACTACTTCATTCTGTGAAGTTTCAAGAAGCTAGCACAAACCGTGTTTGATTTAGAGTTCCAACTACATCAATCCATATAGGAGAAAACAGAGTGAAACCTAACAATCGAAACTGTTAGTGCAAACGATGCTTCAACCTAGAATTACAAAACTTGGGCAGCCAAGTGAGATTTCTGTAGTGATCATTGCCTGAAAGTATTGTGAAGATTGGATGAAAAAATATACGCTGAGAATTCAGGAGACTCATGGTTTTTTGGAAGCTTGGAAGACCTTTTCAAAGAAGGTGTTTGCCCGACAGTCTCTGCTTAGGGCTTAATCAAGTGGAAACAAACCATAGAGATAGAACATGGAACTACTTCATTGTGTCAAGTTTCAAGAAGCTAGCACAAACCGTGTTTGATTTAGAGTTCTAACTACACCTATCCGTATATGAGAAAACAGAGTGAAACGTGAAAATTGAAACTGTTACTGAAAACGAATGCTTCAACCTAGAAGAACGAAAGTTGGGCAGCCAAGTGGGATTGTTGTAGTGATCACTACCTGAAAGTATCATGAACATTGGATGAAAAAATTTATGCTGATATTTCAGGACTCTAGTAGTTTTTTGGAAGATTGGAAACCCGTTTCAATGAAGGTGTTTTTCGCCCATCTCTGCTTAGGGCTACATCAAGAGGAAACAAACCATAGAGATAGAACTTAGAACTACTTCATTCTGTGAAGTTTCAAGAAGCTAGCACAAACCGTGTTTGATTTAGAGTTCCAACTACATCTATCCATATAGGAGAAAACAGAGTGAAACCTAACAATCGAAACTGTTAGTGCAAATGATGCTTCAACCTAGAATTACAAAACTTGGGCAGCCAAGTGAGATTGTTGTAGTGATCATTACCTGAAAGTATTGTGAAGATTGGATGAAAAAATATATGCTGAGAATTCAGGAGACTCATGGTTTTTTGGAAGCTTGGAAGACCTTTTCAATGAAAGTTTGTGCCCGCCAGTCTCTGCTTAGGCTACATCAAGCGGAAAGAAACCATAGAGAAAGAAAATGGAACTACTTCATTGTGTCATTTTGGAGAAGCTAGCACAAACCGTGTTTGATTTAGAGTTCTAACTACACCTATCCATATATGAGAAAACAGAGTGAAACGTGAAAATTGAAACTGTTACTGCAAACGAATGCTTCAACCCAGAAGAATGAAAGTTGGGCAGCCAAGTGGGATTGTTGTAGTGATCATTACCTGAAAGTATCATGAAGATTAGATGAAAAAAATATATGCTGATATTTCTGAACTTTTGTAGATTTTTGTAAGATTGGAAACCCCTTTCAATGAAGGTTTTTCGCCCATCTCTGCTTAGGGCTACATCAAGAGGAAACAAACCATAGAGATAGAACATAGAACTACTTCATTCTGTGAAGTTTCAAGAAGCTAGCACAAACCGTGTTTGATTTAGAGTTCCAACTACATCTATCCATATAGGAGAAAACAGAGTGAAACCTAACAATCGAAACTGTTAGTGCAAACGATGCTTCAACCTAGAATTACAAAACTTGGGCAGCCAAGTGAGATTTCTGTAGTGAACATTACCTGAAAGTATTGTGAAGATTGGATGAAAAAAGATATACTGAGAATTCAGGAGACTCATGGTTTTTTGGAAGCTTGGAAGACCATTTCAATGAAGGTGTTTGCCCACCAGTCTCTGCTTAGGGCTACATCAAGCGGAAACAAACCATAGAGATAGAACATGGAACTACTTCATTGTGTCAAGTTTCAAGAAGCTAGCACAAACCGTGTTTGATTTAGAGTTCTAACTACACCTATCCGTATATGAGAAAACAGAGTGAAACGTAAAAATTGAAACTGATACTGTAAACGAATGCTTCAACCCAGAAGAACGAAAGTTGGTCAGCCAAGTGGGATTGTTGTAGTGATCATTACCTGAAAGTATCATGAAGATTGGATGAAAAAAATATGTGCTGATATTTCAGGACTTTGTAGTTTTTTGGAAGATTGGAAACCCCTTTCAATGAAGGTGTTTTTCGCCCATCTCTGCTTAGGGCTACATCAAGAGGAAACAAACCATAGAGATAGAACATAGAACTACTTCATTCTGTGAAGTTTCAAAAAGCTAGCACAAACCGTGTTTGATTTACAGTTCCAACTACATCTATCCATATAGGAGAAATCAGAGTGAAACCTAAAAATAGAAACTGTTAGTGCAAACGAATGCTTCAACCTAGAATTACAAAACTTGGGTAGCCAAGTGAGATTGTTGTAGTGATCATTACCTGAAAGTGTTGTGAAGATTGGGTGAAAAATATATGCTGAGAATTCAGGAGACTCATGGTTTTTTGGAAGCTTGGAAGACCTTTTCAATGAAGGTGTTTGCCAGCCAGTCTCTCCTTAGGGCTTAATCAAGCGGAAACAAACCACAGAGATAGAACATGGAACTACTTCATTGTGTCAAGTTTCGAGAAACTAGCACAAACCGTGTTTGATTTAGAGTTCTAACTACACCTATGCATATATGAGAAAACAGAGTGAAACGTAAAAATTGAAACTGTTACTGCAAACGAATGCTTCAACCCAGAAGAACGAAAGTTGGGCAGCCAAGTGGGATTGTTGTAGTGATCATTACCTGAAAGTATCATGAAGATTGGATGAAAAAATGTATGCTGAGATTTCAGGACTTTTGTAGTTTTTTGGAAGATTGGAAACCCCTTTCAATGAAGCTGTTTTTAGCCCATCTCTGCTTAGGGCTACATCAAGAGGAAACAAACCATAGAGATAGCACTTAGAACTACTTCATTCTGTGATGTTTGAAGAAGCTAGCACAAACCGTGTTTGATTTAGAGTTCCAACTACATCTATCCATATAGGAGAAATCAGAGTCAAACCTAACAATCGAAACTGTTAGTGGAAACGAATGCTTCAACCTAGAAGTACGAAACTTGGGCAGCCAAGTGAGATTGTTGTAGTGATGATTACCTGAAAGTATTGTGAAGATTGGATGAAAAAATATATGCTGAGAATTCAGGAGACTCATGGTTTTTTGAAAGCTTGGAAGACCTTTTCAATGAAGGTGTTTGCCCGCCAGTCTCTGCTTAGGGCTACATCAAGCGGAAACAAACCATAGAGATAGAACATGGAACTACTTCATTGTGTCAAGTTTCGAGAAGCTAGCACAAACCGTGGTTGATTTAGAGTTCTAACTACACCTATCCGTATATGAGAAAACAGTTTGAAATGTGAAAATTGAAACTGTTACTGAAAACGAATGCTTCAACCTAGAAGAACGAAATTTTGCAGCCAAGTGGGATTGTTGTAGTGATCACTACCTGAAAGTATCATGAAGATTGGATGAAAAAATATATGCTGATATTTCAGTAATTTAGTTGTTTTTTGGAAGATTGGAAACCCCTTTCAATGAAGGTGTTTTTCGCCCATCTCTGCTTAGGGCTACATCAAGAGGAAACAAACCATAGAGATAGAACTTAGAACTACTTCATTCTGTGAAGTTTCAAGAAGCTAGCACAAACCCTGTTTGATTTAGAGTTCCAACTACATCTATCCATATAGGAGAAAACAGAATGAAACCTAACAATCGAAACTGTTAGTGCAAACGAATGCTTCAACCTAGAATTACAAAACTTGGGATAGCCAAGTGAGATTGTTGTAGTGATCATTACCTGAAAGTGTTGTGAAGATTGGATGAAAAAATATATGCAGAGAAATCAGGAGACTCATGGTTTTTTGGAAGCTTGGAAGACATTTTCAATGAAGGTGTTTGCCCGACAGTCTCTGCTTAGGGCTTAATCAAGCAGAAACAAACCATAGAGATAGAACATGGAACTACTTCATTGTGTCAAGTTTCAAGAAGCTAGCACAAACCGTGTTTGATTTAGAGTTCTAACTACACCTATCCGTATATGAGAAAACAGAGTGAAACGTGAAAATTGAAACTGTTACTGAAAACGAATGCTTCAACCTAGAAGAACGAAAGTTGGGCAGCCAAGTGGGATTGTTGTAGTGATCACTACCTGAAAGTATCATGAAGATTGGATGAAAAAATTTATGCTGATATTTCAGGACTCTAGTATTTTCTTGGAAGATTGGAAACCCCTTTCAATGAAGGTGTTTTTTGCCCATCTCTGCTTAGGGCTACATCAAGAGGAAACAAACCATAGAGATAGAACTTAGAACTACTTCATTCTGTGAAGGTTCAAGAAGCTAGCACAAACCGTTTTTGATTTAGAGTTCCAACTACATCTATCCATATAGGAGAAAACAGAGTGAAACCTAACAATCGAAACTGTTAGGGCAAACGAATGATTCAACCTAGAATTACAAAACTTGGGCAGCCAAGTGAGATTGTTGTAGTGATGTTTACCTGAAAGTATTGTGAAGATTGGATGAAAAAATATATGCTGAGAATTCAGGAGACTCATGGTTTTTTGGAAGCTTGGAAGACATTTTCAATGAAAGTTTGTGCCCGCCAGGCTCTGCTTAGGGCTACATCAAGCGGAAACAAAAAAGAGAGATAGAACATGGAACAAATTCATTGTGTCAAGTTTCGAGAAGCTAGCACAAACCGTGTTTGATTTAGAGTTCTAACTACACCTATCCATATATGAGAAAACAGAGTGAAACATAAAAATTAAAACTGTTTCGGCAAACGAATGCTTCAACCTAGAAAAACGAACGTTGGGCAACCAAGTGGGATTGTTGTCGTGATCATTACCTGAAAGTATCATGAAGATTGGATGAAAAAATGTATGCTGAGATTTCAGGACGTTTGTAGTTTTTTGGAAGATTGGAAACCTCTTTCAATGAAGGTGTTTTTCGCCCATCTCTGCTTAGGGCTACATCCAGAGGAAACAAAGCGTAGAGATAGCACTTAGAACTACTTCATTCTGTGAAGTTTCAAGAAGCTAGCACAAACCGTGTTTGATTTAGAGTTCCAACTACATCTATCCATATAGGAGAAAACGGAGTGAAACCTAACAATCGAAACTGTTAGTGCAAACGATGCTTCATCCTAGAATTACAAAACTTGGGCAGCCAAGTTAGATTGTTGTACTGATCATTACCTGAAAGTATTGTGAAGATTGGATGAAAAAATATATGCTGAGAATTCAGGAGACTCATGGTTTTTCGGAAGCTTGGAAGACCTTTTCAATGAAAATCTGTGCCTGCCTTGCTCTGCTTAGGGCTACATCAAGCAGAATCAAACCATAGAGATAGAACTTGGAACTACTTCATTGTGTCAAGTTTCGAGAAGCTAGCACAAACCGTGTTTGATTTAGAGTTCTAACTACACCTATCCATATATGAGAAAACAGAGTGAAACGTGAAAATTGAAACTGTTACTGCAAACGAATACTTCAACCCAGAAGAACGAAAGTTGGGCAGCCAAGTGGGATTGTTGTAGCGATCATTACCTGAAAGTATGATGAAGATTGGATGAAAAAATATATGCTGAGATTTCAGGACTTTTGTAGTTTTTTGAAGATTGGAAACCCCTTTCAATGAAGGTGTTTTTCGCCCATCTCTGCTTAGGGCTACATCAAGAGGAAACAAACCATAGAGATAGCACTTAGAACTACTTCATTCTGTGAAGTTTCATGAAGCTACCACAAACCGTGTTTGATTTACAGTTCCAACTACATCTATCCATATAGGAGAAAACAGAGTGAAACCTAACAATCGAAACTTTTAGTGCAAACGATGCTTCAACCTAGAATTACAAAACTTGGGCAGCCAAGTGAGATTGTTGTAGTGATGATTACCTGAAAGTATTGTGAAGATTGGATGAAAAAATATATGCTGAGAATTCAGGAGACTCGTGGTTTTTTGGAAGCTTGAAGGAGCTTTTCAAAGAATGTGTGTGCCCGCCAGTGTCTGCTTAGGGCTTAATCAAGCGGAAACAAACCATAGAGATAGAACATGGAACTACTTCATTATGTCAAGTTTCAAGAAGCTAGCACAAACCGTGTTTGATTTAGAGTTCTAACTACACCTATCCATATATGAGAAAACAGAGTGAAACGTGAAAATTGAAACTGTTACTGCAAACGAATGCTTCAACCCAGAAGAACGAAAGTTGGGCAGCCAAGTGGGATTGTTGTAGTGATCTTTACCTGAAAGTATCATGAAGATTGGATGAAAAAATATATGCTGAGATTTCAGGACTTTTGTAGTTTTTTGGAAGATTGGATACCCCTTTCAATGAAGGTGTTTTTCGCCCCTCTCTGCTTAGGGCTACATCCAGAGGAAACAAAGCGTAGAGATAGCACTTAGAACTTCTTCATTCTGTGAAGTTTCAAGAAGCTAGCACAAACCGTGTTTGATTTAGAGTTCCAACTACATCTCTCCATATAGGAGAAAACAGAGTGAAACGTAACAATCGAAACTGTTAGTGCAAACGATGCTTCAACCTTCAATTACAAAACTTGGGCAGCCAAGTGAGATTGTTGTAGTGATCATTACCTGAAAGTATTGTGAAGATTGGATGAAAAAATATATGCTGAGAATTCAGGAGACTCATGGTTTTTTGGAAGCTTGGAAGACCTTTTCAATGAAAGTTTGTGCCCGCCAGGCTCTGCTTAGGGCTACATCAAGCCGAAAGAAACCATAGAGATAGGACATGGAACTACTTCATTGTGTCAAGTTTCGAGAAGCTAGCACAAACCGTGTTTGATTTAGAGTTCTAACTACACCTATCCATATATGAGAAATCAGAGTGAAACGTGAAAATTGAAACTGTTACTGAAAACGAATGCTTCAACCCAGAAGAACGAAAGTTGGGCAGCCAAGTGGGATTGTTGTAGTGATCATTACCTGAAAGTATGATGAAGATTGGATGAAAAAATATATGCTGAGATTTCAGGACTTTTGTAGTTTTTTGAAGATTGGAAACCCCTTTCAATGAAGGTGTTTTTTCGCCCATCTCTGCTTAGGGCTACATCAAGAGGAAACAAACCATAGAGATAGCACTTAGAACTACTTCATTCTGTGAAGTTTCAAGAAGCTACCACAAACCGTGTTTGATTTACAGTTCCAACTACATCTATCCATATATGAGAAAACAGAGTGAAACCTAACAATCGAAACTGTTAGTGCAAACGATGCTTCAACCTAGAATTACAAACTTGGGCAGCCAAGTGAGATTGTTGTAGTGATGATTACCTGAAAGTATTGTGAAGATTGGATGAAAAAATATATGCTGAGAATTCAGGAGACTCATGGTTTTTTGGAAGCTTGAAGGACCATTTCAAAGAATGTGCGTGCCCGCCAGTGTCTGCTTAGGGCTTAATCAAGTAGAAACAAACCATAGAGATAGAACATGGAACTACTTCATTATGTCAAGTTTCAAGAAGCTAGCACAAACCGTGTTTGATTTAGAGTTCTAACTACACCTATCCATATATGAGAAAACAGAGTGAAAAGTGAAAATTTAAACTGTTACTGCAAACGAATGCTTCAACCCAGAAGAACGAAAGTTGGGTAGCCAAGTGGGATTGTTGTAGTGATCATTACCTGAAAGTATCATGAAGATTGGATGAAAAAATATATGCTGAGATTTCAGGACTTTTGTAGTTTTTTGGAAGATTGGAAACCCCTTTCAATGAAGGTGTTTTTCGCCCATCTCTGCTTAGGGCTACATCAAGAGAAAACAAACCATAGAGATAGAACATAGAACTACTTCATTCTGTGAGTTTCAAGAAGCTAGCACAAACCGTGTTTGATTTAGAGTTCCAACTACATCTATCCATATAGGAGACAACAGAGTGAAACCTAACAATCGAAACTGTTAGTGCAAACGATGCTTCAACCTAGAATTACAAAACCTGGGCAGCCAAGTGAGATTGTTGTAGTGATGATTACCTGAAAGTATTGTGAAGATTGGATGAAAAAATATATGCTGAGAATTCAGGAGACTCATGGTTTTTTGGAAGCTTGGAACACCTTTTCAATGAAAGTTTGTGCCCGCCAGGCTCTCCTTAGGGCTACATCAAGCGGAAACAAACCATAGAGAAAGAACATGGAACTACTTCATTGTGTCAAGTTTCGAGAAGCTAGCACAAACCCTGTTTGATTTAGAGTTCTAACTACACCTATCCATATATGAGAAAACAGAGTGAAACTTGAAAATTGAAACTGTTAATGCAAACGAATGCTTCAACCCAGAAGAACGAAAGTTGGGCAGCCAAGTGGGATTGTTGTAGTGATCATTACCTGAAAGTATCATGAAGATTGGATGAAAAAATGTATGCTGAGATTTCAGGACTTTTGTAGTTTTTTGGAAGATTGGAAACCCCTTTCAATGAAGGTGTTTTTAGCCCATCTCTGCTTAGGGCTACATCAAGAGGAAACAAACCATAGAGATAGCACTTAGAACTACTTCATTCTGTGATGTTTGAAAAAGCTAGCACAAACCGTGTTTGATTTAGAGTTCCAACTACATCTATCCATATAGGAGAAATCAGAGTCAAACCTAACAATCGAAGCTGTGAGTGGAAACGAAAGCTTCAACCTAGAAGTACGAAACTTGGGCAGCCAAGTGAGATTGTTGTAGTGATGATTACCTGAAAGTATTGTGAAGATTGGATGAAAAAATATATGCTGAGAATTCAGGAGACTCATGGTTTTTTGAAAGCTTGGAAGACCTTTTCAATGAAGGTGCTTGCCCGCCAGTCTCTGCTTAGAGCTACATCAAGCGGAAACAAACCATAGAGATAGAACATGGAACTACTTCATTGTGTCAAGTTTCGAGAAGCTAGCACAAACCGTGGTTGATTTAGAGTTCTAATTACACCTATCCGTATATGAGAAAACAGTTTGAAACGTGAAAATTGAAACTGTTACTGAAAACGAATGCTTCAACCTAGAAGAAGGAAATTTGGGCAGCCAAGTGGGATTGTTGTAGTGATCACTACCTGAAAGTATCATGAAGATTGGATGAAAAAATATATGCTGAGATTTCAGGACTTTAGTTGTTTTTTGGAAGATTGGAAACCCCTTTCAATGAAGGTGTTTTTCGCCCATCTCTGCTTAGGGCTACATCAAGAGGAAACAAACCATAGAGATAGAACTTAGAACTACTTCATTCTGTGAAGATTCAAGAAGCTAGCACAAACCCTGTTTGATTTAGAGTTCCAACTACATCTATCCATATAGGAGAAAACAAAATGAAACCTAACAATCGGAACTGTTAGTGCAAACGAATGCTTCAACCTAGAATTACAAAACTTGGGCAGCCAAGTGAGATTGTTGTAGTGATCATTACCTGAAAGTATTGTGAAGATTAGATGAAAAAATATATGCTGAGAAATCAGGAGACTCATGGTTTTTTGGAAGCTTGGAAGACCTTTTCAATGAAGGTGTTTGCCCGACAGTCTCTGCTTAGGGCTTAATCAAGTGGAAACAAACCATAGAGATAGAACATGGAATTACTTCATTGTGTCAAGTTTCAAGAAGCTAGCACAAACCGTGTTTGATTTAGAGTTCTAACTACACCTATCCGTATATGAGAAAACAGAGTGAAACGTGAAAATTGAAACTGTTACTGAAAACGAATGCTTCAACCTAGAAGAACGAAATTTGGGCAGCCAAGTGGGATTGTTGTAGTGATCACTACCTGAAAGTATCATGAAGATTGGATGAAAAAATATATGCTGAGATTTCAGGACTTTAGTTGTTTTTTGGAAGATTGGAAACCCCTTTCAATGAAGGTGTTTTTCGCCCATCTCTGCTTAGGGCTACATCAAGAGGAAACAAACCATAGAGATAGAACTTAGAACTACTTCATTCTGTGAAGTTTCAAGAAGCTAGCGCAAACCCTGTTTGATTTAGAGTTCCAACTACATCTATCCATATAGGAGAAAACAGAATGAAACCTAACAATCGGAACTGTTAGTGCAAACGAATGCTTCAACCTAGAATTACAAAACTTGGGCAGCCAAGTGAGATTGTTGTAGTGATCATTACCTGAAAGTATTGTGAAGATTGGATGAAAAAATATATGCTGAGAAATCAGGAGACTCATGGTTTTTTGGAAGCTTGGAAGACCTTTTCAATGAAGGTGTTTGCCCGAAAGTCTCTGCTTAGGGCTTAATCAAGCGGAAACAAACCATAGAGATAGAACATGGAACTACTTCATTGTGTCAAGTTTCAAGAAGCTAGCACAAACCGTGTTTGATTTAGAGTTCTAAGTACACCTATCCGTATATGAGAAAACAGAGTGAAACGTGAAAATTGAAACTGTTACTGAAAACGAATGCTTCAACCTAGAAGAACGAAAGTTGGGCAGCCAAGTGGGATTGTTGTAGTGATCACTACCTGAAAGTATCATGAAGATTGGATGAAAAAATTTATGCTTATATTTCAGGTCTTTAGTATTTTCTTGGAAGATTGGAAACCCCTTTCAATGAAGGTGTTTTTTGCCCATCTCTGCTTAGGGCTACATCAAGAGGAAACAAACCATAGAGATAGAACTTAGAACTACTTCATTCTGTGAAGGTTCAAGAAGCTAGCACAAACCGTTTTTGATTTAGAGTTCCAACTACATCTATCCATATAGGAGAAAACAGAGTGAAACCTAACAATCGAAACTGTTAGGGCAAACGAATGATTTAACCTAGAATTACAAAACTTGGGCAGCCAAGTGAGATTTTTGTAGTGATGATTACCTGAAAGTATTGTGAAGATTGGATGAAAAAATATATGCTGAGAATTCAGGAGACTCATGGTTTTTTGGAAGCTTGGAAAACCTTTTCAATGAAAGTTTTTGCCCGCCAGGCTCTGCTTAGGGCTACATCAAGCGGAAACAAAAAAGAGAGATAGAACATGGAACAAATTCATTGTGTCAAGTTTCGAGAAGCTAGCACAAACCGTGTTTGATTTAGAGTTCTAACTACAACTATCCATATAGGAGAAAACAGAGTGAAACATAAAAATTAAAACTGTTACTGCAAACGAATGCTTCAACCTACAAAAACGAACGTTGGGCAACCAAGTGGGATTGTTGTCGTGATCATTACCTGAAATTATCATGAAGATTGGATGAAAAAAATGTATGCTGAGATTTCAGGACGTTTGTAGTTTTTTGGAAGATTGGAAACCTCTTTCAATGAAGGTGTTTTTCGCCCATCTCTGCTTAGGGCTACATCCAGAGGAAACAAAGCGTAGAGATAGCACTTAGAACTACTTCATTCTGTGAAGTTTCAAGAAGCTAGCACAAACCGTGTTTGATTTAGAGTTCCAACTACATCAATCCATATAGGAGAAAACGGAGTGAAACCTAACAATCGAAACTGTTAGTGCAAACGATGCTTCAACCTAGAATTACAAAACTTGGGCAGCCAAGTGAGATTGTTGTAGAGATCATTACCTGAAAGTATTGTGAAGATTGGATGAAAAAATAAATGCTGAGAATTCAGGAGACTCATGGTTTTTTGGAAGCTTGGAAGACCTTTTCAATGAAAGTTTGTGCCCGCCAGGCTCTGCTTAGGGCTACATCAAGCAGAAACAAACCATAGAGATAGAACTTGGAACTACTTCATTGTGTCAAGTTTCGAGAAGCTAGCACAAACCGTGTTTGATTTAGAGTTCTAACTACACCTATCCATATATGAGAAAACAGAGTGAAACGGGAAAATTGAAACTGTTACTGCAAACGAATGCTTCAACCCAGAAGAACGAAAGTTGGGCAGCCAAGTGGGATTGTTGTAGTGATCATTACCTGAAAGTATGATGAAGATTGGATGAAAAAATATATGCTGAGATTTCAGGACTTTTGTAGTTTTTTGAAGATTGGAAACCCCTTTCAATGAAGGTGTTTTTCGCCCATCTCTGCTTAGGGCTACATCAAGAGGAAAAAACCATAGAGATAGCACTTAGAACTACTTCATTCTGTGAAGTTTCAAGAGGCTACCACAAACCGTGTTTGATTTACAGTTCCAACTACATCTATCCATATAGGAGATAACAGAGTGAAACCTAACAATCGAAACTGTTAGTGCAAACGATGCTTCAACCTAGAATTACAAAACTTGGGCAGCCAAGTGAGATTGTTGTAGTGATGATTACCTGAAAGTATTGTGAAGATTGGATGAAAAAATATATGCTGAGAATTCAGGAGACTCATGGTTTTTTGGAAGCTTGAAGGACCTTTTCAAAGAATGTGTGTGCCCGCCAGTGTCTGCTTAGGGCTTAATCAAGCGGAAACAAACCATAGAGATAGAACATGGAACTATTTCATTATGTCAAGTTTCAAAAAGCTAGCACAAACCGTGTTTGATTTAGAGTTCTAACTACACCTATCCATATATGAGAAAACAGAGTGAAACGTGAAAATTGAAACTGTTACTGCAAACGAATGCTTCAACCCAGAAGAACGAAAGTTGGGCAGCCAAGTGGGATTGTTGTAGTGATCATTACCTGAAAGTATCATGAAGATTGGATGAAAAAATATATGCTGAGATTTCAGGACTTTTGTAGTTTTTTGGAAGATTGGATACCCCTTTCAATGAAGGTGTTTTTCGCCCCTCTCTGCTTAGGGCTACATCCAGAGGAAACAAAGCGTAGAGATAGCACTTAGAACTTCTTCATTCTGTGAAGTTTCAAGAAGCTAGCACAAACCGTGTTTGATTTACAGTTCCAACTACATCTATCCATATAGGAGAAAAGGAGAGTGAAACCTAACAATCGAAACTGTTAGTGCAAACGATGCTTCAACCTAGAAGTACGAAAATTGGGCGGCCAAGTGAGATTGTTGTAGTGATGATTACCTGAAAGTATTGTGATGATTGGATGAAAAAATATATGCTGAGAATTCAGGAGACTCATGGTTTCTTTGGAAGCTGGGAGGACCTTTTCAATTAAGGTGTGTGCCCGCCAGTGTCTGCTTAGGGCTTAATCAAGCGGAAACAAACCATAGAGATAGAACATAGAACTACTTCATTGTGTTAAGTTTCAAGACGCTACCACAAACCGTGTTTGATTTAGAGTTCAAACTACACCTATCCATATAGGAGAAAACAGAGTGAAAACTGAAAATTGAAACTGTTACTGCAAACGAATGATTCAACCTAGAAGAACGAAATTTGGGCAGCGAAGTAGGATTGTTGTAGTGATCATTACCAGAAAGTATCATGAAGATTGGATGAAAAAATATATGCTGAGATTTGAGGACTTTTGTAGTTTTTTGGAAGATTGGAAACCCCTTTCAATAAAGGTGTTTTTCGCCCATCTCTGCTTAGGGCTACATCAAGAGGAAACAAACCATAGTGATAGCACTTAGAACTTCTTCATTCGGTGAAGTTTCAAGAAGCTAGCACAAACCGTGTTTGATTTAGATTTTAAACTACACCTATGCATATAGGAGAAAACAGAGTGAAAACTGAAAATTGAAAATATTACTGCAAACGAATGATTCAACCTAGAAGAACGAAATTTGGGTAGCCAAGTAGGATTGTTGTAGTGATCATTACCTGAAAGTATCATGAAGATTGGATGAAAAAATATATGCTGAGATTTGAGGAGTTTTGCAGTTTTTTGGAAGATTGGAAACCCCTTTCAATGAAGGTGTTTTTCGCCCATCTCTGCTTAGGGCTACATGAAGAGGAAACAAACCATAGAGATAGAACTTAGAACTACTTCATTCTGTGAAGTTTCAAGAAGCTAGCACAAACCGTGTTTGATTTAGAGTTCTAACTACACCTATCCATATATGAGAAAACAGAGTGAAACGTGAAAATTGAAACTGTTACTGCAAACGAATGTTTCAACCCAGAAGAACGAAAGTTGGGCAGCCAAGTGGGATTGTTGTAGTGATCATTACCTGAAAGTATCATGAAGATTGGATGAAAAAATATATGCTGAGATTTCAGGACTTTTGTAGTTTTTTGGAAGACTGAAAACGACTTTCAATGAAGGTGTTTTTCGCCCATTTCTGCTTAGGGCTACATCAAGAGGAAACAATCCGTAGAGATAGCACTTAGAACTACTTCATTCTGTGAAGTTTCAAGAAGCTAGCACAAACCGTGTTTGATTTAGAGTTCCAACTACATCTATCCATATAGGAGAAAACAGAGTGAAACCTAACAATCGAAACTGTTAGTGCAAACGATGCTTCAACCTAGAATTACAAAACTTGGGCAGTCAAGTGAGATTGTTCCAGTGATGATTACCTGAAAGTATTGTGAAGATTGGATGAAAAAATATATGCTGAGAATTCAGGAGACTCATGGTTTTTTGGAATCTTGGAAGACCTTTTCAATGAAGGTGTTTGCCCGCCTTGCTCTGCTTAGCGCTACATCAAGCGGAAACAAACCATAGAGATAGAACATGGAACTACTTCATTGTGTCAAGTTTCGAGAAGCTAGCACAAACCGTGTTTGATTTAGAGTTCTAACTACACCTATCCATATATGAGAAAACAGAGTGAAACATAAACATTGAAACTGTTACTGCAAACGAATGCTTCAACCTAGAAGAACGAACGTTGGGCAACCAAGTGGGATTGTTGTAGTGATCATTACCTGAAAGTATCATGAAGATTGGATGAAAAAATATATGCTGAGATTTGAGGACTTTTGTAGTTTTTTGGAAGATTGTAAACCCCTTTCAATGAAGGTGTTTTTCGCCCATCTCTGCTTAGGGCTACATCAAGAGGAAACAAACCATAGAGATAGAACTTAAAACTACTTCATTCTGTGAAGTTTCAAGAAGCTAGCACAAACCGTGTTTGATTTAGAGTGCCAACTACATCTATCCATATATTAGAAAACAGAGTGAAACCTAACAATCGAAACTGTTAGTGCAAACGTTGCTTCAACCTAGAATTACAAAACTTGGGCAGCCAAGTGAGATTGTTGTAGTGATCATTACATGAAAGTATTGTGAAGATTGGATGAAAAAATATATGCTGAGAATTCAGGAGACTCATGGTTTTTTGGAAGCTTGGGAGACCTTTTCAATGAAGGTGTTTTCCCGCCAGTCTCTGTTTAGGGGTTAATCAAGCGGAAACAAACCATACAGATAGAACATGGAACTACTTCATAGTGTCAAGTTTCAAGAAGCTAGCACAAACCGTGTTTGATTTAGAGTTCTAACTACACCTATCCGTATATGAGAAAACAGAGTGAAACGTGAAAATTGAAACTGTTACTGTAAACAAATGCTTCAACCTAGAAGAACGAAAGTTGTGCAGCCAAGTGGGATTGTTGTAGTGATCACTACCTGAACGTATCATGAAGATTGGATGAAAAAATGTATGCTGAGATTTCAGGACTTTAGTAGTTTTTTGGAAGATTGGAAACCCCTTTCAATGAAGGTGTTTTTAGCCCATCTCTGCTTAGGGCTACATCAAGAGGAAACAAACCATAGAGATAGAACTTAGAATTACTTCATTCTGTGATGTTTGAAGAAGCCAGCACAAACCGTGTTTGATTTACACTTCCAACTACATCTATCCATATAGAAGAAATCAGAGTGAAACCTAACAATCAAAACTGTTAGTTCAAACGAATGCTTCAACCTAGAAGTACGAAAGATGGGCAGCCAAGTGAGATTGTTGTAGTGATGATTACCTGAAAGTATTGTGAAGATTGGATGAAAAAATATATGCTGAGAATTCAGGAGACTCATGGTTTTTTGGAAGCTTGGAGGAACTTTTCAATGGTGGTGTGTGCCCGCCAGTGTCCGCTTAGGGCTTAAACATGCGGAAACAAACCGTAGGGATAGAACATGGAACTACTTCATTGTGTCAAGTTTCGAGAAGCTAGCACTAACCGTGTTTGATTTAGAGTTCTAACTACACCTATCCGTATATGAGAAAACAGAGTGAAACGTGAAAATAGAAACTGTTACTGAAAACGAATTTTCAACCCAGAAGAATGAAAGTTGGGCAGCCAAGTGGGATTGTTGTAGTGACCATTACCTGAAAGTATCATGAAGATTGGATGAAAAAATATATGCTGAGATTTCAGGAGTTTTGTAGTTTTTTGGAAGATTGGAAACCCATTTCAATGAAGGTGTTTTTCGCCCATCTCTGCTTAGGGCTACATCAAGAGGAAACAAACCGTAGAGATAGCACTTAGAACTACTTCATTCTGTGAAGTTTCAAGAAGCTAGCACAAACCGTGTTTGATTTAGAGTTCCAACTACATCTATCTATATAGGAGAAAACAGAGTGAAACCTAACATTCTAAACTGTTAGTGCAAACGATGCTTCAACCTAGAATTACAAAACTTGGGCAGCCAAGTGAGGTTGTTGTAGTGATCATTACCTGAAAGTATTTTGAAGATTGGATGAAAAAATATATGCTGAGAATTCAGGAGACTCATGGTTTTTTCGAAGTTTGGAAGACCTTTTCAATGAAAGTTTGTGCTCGCCAGGCTCTGCTTAGGGCTACATCAAGCGGAAACAAACCATAGAGATAGAACATGAAACTACTTCATTGTGTCAAGTTTCAAGAAGCTAGCACAAACCGTGTTTGATTTAGAGTTCTAACTACACCTATCCGTATATGAGAAAACAGAGTGAAACGTGAAAATTGAAACTGTTACTGCAAACGAATGCTTCAAACTAGAAGAACGAACTTTTGGCAACCAAGTGGGATTATTGTAGTGATCACTACCTGAAAGTATCATGAAGATTGGATGAAAAAATGTATGCTGAGATTTCAGGAATTTTGTAGTTTTTTGGAAGATTGGAAACCCCTTTCAATGAAGGTGTTTTTAGCCCATCTCTGCTTAGGGCTACATCAAGAGGAAACAAACCATAGAGATAGCACTTAGAACTACTTCATTCTGTGATGTTTGAAGAAGCCAGCACAAACCTTGTTTGATTTAGAGTTCCAACTACATCTATCCGTATAGGAGAACACAGAGTGAAACCTAACAATCGAAACTGTTAGTGCAAACGATGCTTCAACCTAGAATTACAAAACTTGGGCAGCCAAGTGAGATTGTTGTAGTGATGATTACCTGAAAGTATTGTGAAGATTGGATGAAAAAATATATGCTGAGAATTCAGGAGACTCATGGTTTTTTGGAAGCATGGAAGAACTTTTCAATGAAAGTTTGTGCCCGCCAGGCTCTGCTTAGGGCTACATCAAGCGGAAACAAACCATAGAGATAGAACATGGAACTACTTCATTGTGTTAAGTTTCGAGAAGCTACACAAACCGTGTTTTATTTAGAGTTCTAACTACACCTATCCATATATGAGAAAACAGAGTGAAACGTGAAAATTGAAACTGTTACTGCAAAAGAATGCTTCAACCTAGAAGAACGAAAGTTGGGCAGCCAAGTGGGATTGTTGTAGTGATCACTACCTGAAAGTATCATGAATATTGGATGAAAAAATGTATGGTGATATTTCAGGACTTTAGTAGTTTTTTTGGGAGATTGGAAACCCCTTTCAATGAAGGTGTTTTTCGCCCATCTCTGCTTAGGGCTACATCAAGAGGAAACAAACCATAGAGATAGCACTTAGAACTACTTCATTCTGTGAAGTTTCAAGAAGCTAGCACAAACCGTGTTTGATTTAGAGTTCCAAATACATCTATCCATATAGGAGAAAATAGAGTGAAACCTAACAATCGAAACTGTTAGTGCAAACGAATGCTTCAACCTAGAAGTACGGAACTTGGGCAGTCAAGTGAGATTGTTGTAGTGATGATTACCTGAAAGTATTGTGAAGATTGGATGAAAAAACATATGCTGAGAATTCAGGAGACTCCTGGTTTTTTGGAAGCTTGGAGGACCTTTTCAATGAAGGTGTGTGCCCGCCAGTGTCTGCTTAGGGCTTAATCAAGCGGAAACAAACCATAGAGATAGAACATGGAACTACTCCATTGTGTCAAGTTTCAAGAAGCTAGCACAAACCGTGTTTGATTTAGAGTTCTAACTGCACCTATCCATATATGAGAAAACAGAGTGAAACGTAAAAATTGAAACTGTTACTGAAAACGAATGCTTCAACCTAGAAGAACGAACGTTGGGCAACCAAGTGGGATTGTTGTAGTGATCAATACCTGAAAGTATCATGAAGATTGGATGAAAAAATGCATGCTTCGATTTCAGGACTTTTGTAGTTTTTTGGAAGATTGGAAATCCCTTTCAATGAAGGTGTTTTTCGCCCATCTCTGCTTAGGGCTACATCAAGAGGAAACAAACCATAGAGATAGAACTTAGAACTACTTCATTCTGTGAAGTTTCAAGAAGCTAGCACAAACCGTGTTTGATTTACAGTTCCATCTACATCTATCCATATAGGAGAAATCAGAGTGAAACCTAACAATCGAAACTGTTAGTGCAAACGAATGCTTCAACCTAGAAGTACGAAACTTGGGCAGCCAAGTGAGATTGTTGTAGTGATGATTACCTGAAAGTATTGTGAAGATTGGATGAAAAAATATATGCTGAGGATACAGGAGACTCATGGGTTTTGGAAGATTGGAAGACCTTTTCAATGAAGGTGTTTGCCCGCCAGTCTCTGCTTAGGGCTTAATCAAGCGGAAACAAACCATAGAGATAGAACATGGAACTGCTTCATTGTGTCAAGTTTCGAGAAGCTAGCACAAACCGTGTTTGATTTAGAGTTCTAACTACATCTATCCATATATTAGAAAACAGAGTGAAACCTAACAATCGAAACTGTTAGTGCAAACATTGCTTCAACCTAGAATTACAAAACTTGGGCAGCCAAGTGAGATTGTTGTAGTGATCATTACATGAAAGTATTGTGAAGATTGGATGAAAAAATATATGCTGAGAATTCAGGAGACTCATGGTTTTTTGGAAGCTTGGGAGACCTTTTCAATGAAGGTGTTTTCCCGCCAGTCTCTGTTTAGGGGTTAATCAAGCGGAAACAAACCATACAGATAGAACATGGAACTACTTCATAGTGTCAAGTTTCAAGAAGCTAGCACAAACCGTGTTTGATTTAGAGTTCTAACTACACCTATCCGTATATGAGAAAACAGAGTGAAACGTGAAAATTGAAACTGTTACTGTAAACAAATGCTTCAACCTAGAAGAACGAAAGTTGTGCAGCCAAGTGGGATTGTTGTAGTGATCACTACCTGAACGTATCATGAAGATTGGATGAAAAAATGTATGCTGAGATTTCAGGACTTTTGTAGTTTTTTGGAAGATTGGAAACCCCTTTCAATGAAGGTGTTTTTAGCCCATCTCTGCTTAGGGCTACATCAAGAGGAAACAAACCATAGAGATAGAACTTAGAATTACTTCATTCTGTGATGTTTGAAGAAGCCAGCACAAACCGTGTTTGATTTACACTTCCAACTACATCTATCCATATAGAAGAAATCAGAGTGAAACCTAACAATCAAAACTGTTAGTTCAAACGAATGCTTCAACCTAGAAGTACGAAAGATGGGCAGCCAAGTGAGATTGTTGTAGTGATGATTACCTGAAAGTATTGTGAAGATTGGATGAAAAAATATATGCTGAGAATTCAGGAGACTCATGGTTTTTTGGAAGCTTGGAGGAACTTTTCAATGGTGGTGTGTGCCCGCCAGTGTCCGCTTAGGGCTTAAACATGCGGAAACAAACCGTAGGGATAGAACATGGAACTACTTCATTGTGTCAATTTTCAAGAAGCTAGCACTAACCGTGTTTGATTTAGAGTTCTAACTACACCTATCCATATATGAGAAAACAGAGTGAAACGTGAAAATAGAAACTGTTACTGAAAACGAATTTTCAACCCAGAAGAATGAAAGTTGGGCAGCCAAGTGGGATTGTTGTAGTGACCATTACCTGAAAGTATCATGAAGATTGGATGAAAAAATATATGCTGAGATTTCAGGAGTTTTGTAGTTTTTTGGAAGATTGGAAACCCATTTCAATGAAGGTGTTTTTCGCCCATCTCTGCTTAGGGCTACATCAAGAGGAAACAAACCGTAGAGATAGCACTTAGAACTACTTCATTCTGTGAAGTTTCAAGAAGCTAGCACAAACCGTGTTTGATTTAGAGTTCCAACTACATCTATCTATATAGGAGAAAACAGAGTGAAACCTAACATTCTAAACTGTTAGTGCAAACGATGCTTCAACCTAGAATTACAAAACTTGGGCAGCCAAGTGAGGTTGTTGTAGTGATCATTACCTGAAAGTATTTTGAAGATTGGATGAAAAAATATATGCTGAGAATTCAGGAGACTCATGGTTTTTTCGAAGTTTGGAAGACCTTTTCAATGAAAGTTTGTGCTCGCCAGGCTCTGCTTAGGGCTACATCAAGCGGAAACAAACCATAGAGATAGAACATGAAACTACTTCATTGTGTCAAGTTTCAAGAAGCTAGCACAAACCGTGTTTGATTTAGAGTTCTAACTACACCTATCCGTATATGAGAAAACAGAGTGAAACGTGAAAATTGAAACTGTTACTGCAAACGAATGCTTCAAACTAGAAGAACGAACTTTTGGCAACCAAGTGGGATTATTGTAGTGATCACTACCTGAAAGTATCATGAAGATTGGATGAAAAAATGTATGCTGAGATTTCAGGAACTTTGTAGTTTTTTGGAAGATTGGAAACCCCTTTCAATGAAGGAGTTTTTAGCCCATCTCTGCTTAGGGCTACATCAAGAGGAAACAAACCATAGAGATAGCACTTAGAACTACTTCATTCTGTGATGTTTGAAGAAGCCAGCACAAACCTTGTTTGATTTAGAGTTCCAACTACATCTATCCGTATAGGAGAACACAGAGTGAAACCTAACAATCGAAACTGTTAGTGCAAACGATGCTTCAACCTAGAATTACAAAACTTGGGCAGCCAAGTGAGATTGTTGTAGTGATGATTACCTGAAAGTATTGTGAAGATTGGATGAAAAAATATATGCTGAGAATTCAGGAGACTCATGGTTTTTTGGAAGCATGGAAGAACTTTTCAATGAAAGTTTGTGCCCGCCAGGCTCTGCTTAGGGCTACATCAAGCGGAAACAAACCATAGAGATAGAACATGGAACTACTTCATTGTGTTAAGTTTCGAGAAGCTACACAAACCGTGTTTTATTTAGAGTTCTAACTACACCTATCCATATATGAGAAAACAGAGTGAAACGTGAAAATTGAAACTGTTACTGCAAAAGAATGCTTCAACCTAGAAGAACGAAAGTTGGGCAGCCAAGTGGGATTGTTGTAGTGATCACTACCTGAAAGTATCATGAATATTGGATGAAAAAATGTATGCTGATATTTCAGGACTTTAGTAGTTTTTTTGGAAGATTGGAAACCACTTTCAATGAAGGTGTTTTTCGCCCATCTCTGCTTAGGGCTACATCAAGTGGAAACAAACCATAGAGATAGCACTTAGAACTACTTCATTCTGTGAAGTTTCAAGAAGCTAGCACAAACCGTGTTTGATTTAGAGTTCCAAATACATCTATCCATATAGGAGAAAATAGAGTGAAACCTAACAATCGAAACTGTTAGTGCAAACGAATGCTTCAACCTAGAAGTACGGAACTTGGGCAGTCAAGTGAGATTGTTGTAGTGATGATTACCTGAAAGTATTGTGAAGATTGGATGAAAAAACATATGCTGAGAATTCAGGAGACTCCTGGTTTTTTGGAAGCTTGGAGGACCTTTTCAATGAAGGTGTGTGCCCGCCAGTGTCTGCTTAGGGCTTAATCAAGCGGAAACAAACCATAGAGATAGAACATGGAACTACTCCATTGTGTCAAGTTTCAAGAAGCTAGCACAAACCGTGTTTGATTTAGAGTTCTAACTGCACCTATCCATATATGAGAAAACAGAGTGAAACGTAAAAATTGAAACTGTTACTGAAAACGAATGCTTCAACCTAGAAGAACGAACGTTGGGCAACCAAGTGGGATTGTTGTAGTGATCAATACCTGAAAGTATCATGAAGATTGGATGAAAAAATGCATGCTTCGATTTCAGGACTTTTGTAGTTTTTTGGAAGATTGGAAATCCCTTTCAATGAAGGTGTTTTTCGCCCATCTCTGCTTAGGGCTACATCAAGAGGAAACAAACCATAGTGATAGCACTTAGAACTACTTCATTCTGTGAAGTTTCAAGAAGCTAGCACAAACCCTGTTTGATTTAGATTTTAAACTGCACCTATGCATATAGGAGAAAACAGAGTGAAAACTGAAAATTGAAAATGTTACTGCAAACGAATGATTCAACCTAGAAAAACGAAATTTGGGTAGCGAAGTTGGATTGTTCTAGTGATCATTACCTGAAAGTATCATGAAGATTGGATGAAAAAATATATGCTGAGATTTGAGGACTTTTGAAGTTTTTTGGAAGATTGGAAACCCCTTTCAATGAAGGTGTTTTTCACCCATCTCTGCTTAGGGCTACATTAAGAGTAAAGAAACCATAGAGATAGCACTTAGAACTACTTCATTCTGTGAAATTTTAAGAAGCTAGCACAAACCGTGTTTGATTTAGAGTTCCAACTACATCTATCCATGTAGGAGAAAACAGAGTGAAACCTAACAATCGAAACTGTTAGTGCAAACGAATGATCCAACCTAGAAGTACGAAACGTGGGCAGCCAAGTGAGATTGTTGTAGTGATGATTACCTGAAAGTATTGTGAAGATTCAATGAAAAAATATATGCTGAGAATTCAGGAGACTCATGGTTTTTTGGAAGCTTGGAAGACCTTTTCAATGAAAGTTTGTGCCTGCCAGGCTCTCCTTAGGGCTACATCAAGCGGAAACAAACCATAGAGAAAGAACATGGAACTACTTCATTGTGTCAAGTTTCAAGAAGCTAGCACTAACCGTGTTTGATTTAGAGTTCTAACTACACCTATCCATATATGAGAAAACAGAATGAAACGTGAAAATTGAAACGGTTACTGCAAACGAATGCTTCAACCTAGAAGAACGAAAGTTGGCAGCCAAGTGGGATTGTTGTAGTGATCACTACCTGAAAGTATCATGAAGATTGGAAGAAAAAATATGTGCTGAGATTTCACACTTTAGTAGTTTTTTGGAAGATTGGAAACCCCTTTCAATGAAAGTGTTTTTCGCCCAACTCTGCTTACGGCTACATCAAGAGGAAACAAACCATAGAGAGAGAGCTTAGAACTACTTCATTCTGTGAAGTTTCAAGAAGCTACCACAAACCGTGTTTGATTTAGAGTTCAAACTACACCTATCCATACAGGAGAAAACAAAGTGAAAACTGAAAATTGAAACTGTTACTGCAAACGAATGACTCAAACTAGAAGAACGAAATTTGGGCAGCGAAGTAGGATTGTTGTAGTGATCATTACCTGAAAGTATCATGAAGATTGGATGAAAAAATATATGCTGAGATTTGAGGACATTTGTAGTTTTTTGGAAGATTGGAAACACCTTTCAATGAAGGTGTTTTTCGCCCATCTCTGCTTAGGGCTACATCAAGAGGAAACAAACCATAGTGATAGCACTTAGAAATACTTCATTCTGTGAACTTTCAAGATGCTAGCACAAACCGTGTTTGATTTAGATTTTAAACTACACCTATGCATATAGGAGAAAACAGAGTGAAAACTGAAAATTGAAAATGTTACTGCAAACGAATGATTCAACCTAGAAAAACGAAATTTGGGTAGCGAAGTTGGATTGTTCTAGTGATCATTACCTGAAAGTATCATGAAGATTGGATGAAAAAATATATGCTGAGATTTGAGGACTTTTGAAGTTTTTTGGAAGATTGGAAACCCCTTTCAATGAAGGTGTTTTTCGCCCATCTCTGCTTAGGGCTACATCAAGAGGAAACAAACCATAGAGATAGCACTTAGAACTTCTTCATTCTGTGAAATTTTAAGAAGCTAGCACAAACCGTGTTTGATTTAGAGTTCCAACTACATCTATCCATATAGGAGAAAACAGAGTGAAACCTAACAATCGAAACTGTTAGTGCAAACGATGCTTCAACCTAGAATTACAAAATATGGGCAGTCAAGTGAGATTGTTGTAGGGATGATTGCCTGAAGGTATTGTGAAGATTGGATGAAAAAATATATTCTGATAATTCAGGAGACTCATGGATTTTGGAAGCTTGGAAGACCTTTTCAATGAAGGTGTGTGCCCGCCAGTGTCTGCTTAGGGCTCAATCAAGCGGAAACAAACCATAGAGATAGAACATGGAACTACTTCATTGTGTCAAGTTTCAAGAAGCTAGCAAAAACCGTGCTTGATTTAGAGTTCTAACTACACCTATCTATATATGAGAAAACAGAGTGAAACGTGAAAATTGAAACTGTTACTGAAAACGAATGCTTCAACCTAGAAGAACGAAAGTTGGGCAGCCAAGTGGGATTTTTGTAGTGATCATTACCTGAAAGTATCATGAAGATTGGATGAAAAAATATATGCTGATATTTCAGGAATTTTGTAGTTTTTTGGAAGATTGGAAACCCCTTTCAATGAAGGTGTTTTTCGACCATCTCTGCTTAGGGCTACATCAAGAGGAAACAAACCATAGAGATAGAACTTAGAACTACTTCATTCTGTGAAGTTTCAAGAAACTAGCACAAACCGTGTTTGATTTACAGTTCCAAATACATCTAACCATATAGGAGAAAACAGAGTGAAACCTAACAATCGAAACTGTTAGTGCAAACGAATGCTTCAACCTAGAATTACAACTCTTGGGCAGCCAAGTGAGATTGTTGTCGTGATCATTACCTGAAATTCTTGTGAAGATTGGATGAAAAAATATATGCTGAGTTTTCAGGAGACTCATGGTTTTTTGGAAGCTTGGACGACTTTTTCAATGAAAGTTTGTGCCCGCCAAGCTCTGCTTAGGGCTACATCAAGCGGAAACAAACCATAGAGATAGAACATGGAACTACTTCATTGTGTCAAGTTTCGAGAAGCTAGCAAAAACCGTGTTTGATTTAGAGTTCTAACTACACCTATCCATATATGAGAAAACAGAATGAAACGTGAAAATTGAAACAGTTACTGCAAACGAATGCTTCAACCTAGAAGAAAGAAAGTTGGGCAGCCAAGTGGGATTGTTGTAGTGATCACTACCTGAAAGTATCATGAAGATTGGAAGAAAAAAATATGTGCTGAGATTTCACACTTTAGTAGTTTTTTGGAAGATTGGAAACCCCTTTCAATGAAAGTGTTTTTCGCCCAACTCTGCTTACGGCTACATCAAGAGGAAACAAACCATAGAGATAGAACTTCGAACTACTTCATTCTGTGAAGTTTCAAGAAGCTACCACAAACCGTGTTTGATTTAGAGTTCAAACTACACCTATCCATATAGGAGAAAACAGAGTGAAAACTGAAAATTGAAACTGATACTGCAAACGAATGTCTCAACCTAGAAGAACGAAATTTGGGCAGCGAAGTAGGATTGTTGTAGTGATCATTACCTGAAAGTATCATGAAGATTGGATGAAAAAATATATGCTGAGATTTGAGGACTTTTGAAGTTTTTTGGAAGATTGGAAACCCCTTTCAATGAAGATGTTTTTCACCCATCTCTGCTTAGGGCTACATCAAGAGGAAACAAACCATAGAGATAGCACTTAGAACTACTTCATTCTGTGAAATTTTAAGAACCTAGCACAAACCGTGTTTCATTTAGAGTTCCAACTACATCTATCCATATAGGAGAAAACAGAGTGAAACCTAACAATCGAAACTGTTAGTGCAAACGATGCTTCAACCTAGAATTACAAAATATGGGCAGTCAAGTGAGATTGTTGTAGGGATGATTGCCTGAAGGTATTGTGAAGATTGGATGAAAAAATATATTCTGGGAATTCTGGAGACTCATGGATTTTGGAAGATTGGAAGACCTTTTCAATGAAGGTGTGTGCCCGCCAGTGTCTGCTTAGGGCTCAATCAAGCGGAAACAAACCATAGAGATAGAACATGGAACTACTTCATTGTGTTAAGTTTCAAGAAGCTAGCACAAACCGTGCTTGATTTAGAGTTCTAACTACACCTATCTATATATGAGAAAACAGAGTGAAACGTGAAAATTGAAACTGTTACTGAAAACGAATGCGTCAACCTAGAAGAACGAAATTTGGGCAGCGAAGTGGGATTTTTGTACTGATCATTACCTGAAAGTATCATGAAGATTGGATGAAAAAATATATGCTGATATTTCAGGAATTTTGTAGTTTTTTGGAAGATTGGAAACCCCATTCAATGAAGGTGTTTTTCGCCCATCTCTGCTTAGGGCTACATCAAGAGGAAACAAACCATAGAGATAGAACTTAGAACTACTTCATTCAGTGAAGTTTCAAGAAACTAGCACAAACCGTGTTTGATTTACAGTTCCAACTACATCTATTCATATAGGAGAAAACAGAGTGAAACCTAACAATCGAAACTGTTAGTGCAAACGAATGATCCAACCTAGAAGTACGAAACGTGGGCAGCCAAGTGAGATTGTTGTAGTGATGATTACCTGAAAGTATTGTGAAGATGCAATGAAAAAATATATGCTGAGAATTCAGGAGACTCATGGTATTTTGGAAGCTTGGAAGACCTTTTCAATGAAAGTTTGTGCCTGCCAGGCTCTCCTTAGGGCTACACCAAGCGGAAACAAACCATAGAGAAAGAACATGGAACTACTTCATTGTGTCAAGTTTCAAGAAGCTAGCACAAACCGTGTTTGATTTAGAGTTCTAACTACACCTATCCATATATGAGAAAACAGAATGAAACGTGAAAATTGAAACGGTTACTGCAAACGAATGCTTCAACCTAGAAGAACGAAAGTTGGCAGCCAAGTGGGATTGTTGTAGTGATCACTACCTGAAAGTATCATGAAGATTGGAAGAAAAAATATGTGCTGAGATTTCACACTTTAGTAGTTTTTTGGAAGATTGGAAACCCCTTTCAATGAAAGTGTTTTTCGCCCAACTCTGCTTACGGCTACATCAAGAGGAAACAAACCATAGAGATAGAGCTTAGAACTACTTCATTCTGTGAAGTTTCAAGAAGCTACCACAAACCGTGTTTGATTTAGAGTTCAAACTACACCTATCCATACAGGAGAAAACAAAGTGAAAACTGAAAATTGAAACTGTTACTGCAAACGAATGACTCAACCTAGAAGAACGAAATTTGGGCAGCGAAGTAGGATTGTTGTAGTGATCATTACCTGAAAGTATCATGAAGATTGGATGAAAAAATATATGCTGAGATTTGAGGACATTTGTAGTTTTTTGGAAGATTGGAAACACCTTTCAATGAAGGTGTTTTTCGCCCATCTCTGCTTAGGGCTACATCAAGAGGAAACAAACCATAGTGATAGCACTTAGAAATACTTCATTCTGTGAACTTTCAAGATGCTAGCACAAACCGTGTTTGATTTAGATTTTAAACTACACCTATGCATATAGGAGAAAACAGAGTGAAAACTGAAAATTGAAAATGTTACTGCAAACGAATGATTCAACCTAGAAAAACGAAATTTGGGTAGCGAAGTTGGATTGTTCTAGTGATCATTACCTGAAAGTATCATGAAGATTGGATGAAAAAATATATGCTGAGATTTGAGGACTTTTGAAGTTTTTTGGAAGATTGGAAACCCCTTTCAATGAAGGTGTTTTTTGCCCATCTCTGCTTAGGGCTACATCAAGAGGAAACAAACCATAGAGATAGCACTTAGAACTACTTCATTCTGTGAAATTTTAAGAAGCTAGCACAAACCGTGTTTGATTTAGAGTTCCAACTACATCTATCCATATAGGAGAAAACAGAGTGAAACCTAACAATCGAAACTGTTATTGCAAACGATGCTTCAACTTAGAATTACAAAATATGGGCAGTCAAGTGAGATTGTTGTAGGGATGATTGCCTGAAGGTATTGTGAAGATTGGATGAAAAAATATATTCTGAGAATTCAGGAGACTCATGGATTTTGGAAGCTTGGAAGACCTTTTCAATGAAGGTGTGTGCCCGCCAGTGTCTGCTTAGGGCTCAATCAAGCGGAAACAAACCATAGAGATAGAACATGGAACTACTTCATTGTGTCAAGTTTCAAGAAGCTAGCAAAAACCGTGCTTGATTTAGAGTTCTAACTACACCTATCTATATATGAGAAAACAGAGTGAAACGTGAAAATTGAAACTGTTACTGAAAACGAATGCTTCAACCTAGAAGAACGAAAGTTGGGCAGCCAAGTGGGATTTTTGTAGTGATGATTACCTGAAAGTATCATGAAGATTGGATGAAAAAATGTATGCTGAGATTTCAGGACTTTTGTAGTTTTTTGGAAGATTGGAAACCCCTTTCAATGAAGGTGTTTTTCGCCCATCTCTGCTTAGGGCTACATCAAGTGGAAACAAACCATAGAGATAGCACTTAGAACTACTTCATTCTGTGAAGTTTCAAGAAGCTAGCACAAACCGTGTTTGATTTACAGTTCCAACTACATCTATCCATATAGGAGAAATCAGAGTGAAACCTAACTATCGAAACTGTTAGTGCAAACGAGTGCTTCAACCTAGAAGTATGAAACTTGGGCAGCCAAGTGAGATTGTTGTAGTGATGATTACCTGAAGTATTGTGAAGATTGGATGAAAAAATATATGCTGAGAATTCAGGATACTCATGGTTTTTTGGAAGCTTGGAAGAACTTTTCAATGAATGTTTGTGCACGCCAGGCTCTGCTTAGGGCTACATCAAGCGGAAACAAACCTTAGAGATAGAACATGGAACTACTTCATTGTGTCAAGTTTCAAGAAGCTAGCACAACCCGTGTTTGATTTAGAGTTCTAACTACACCTATCCGTATATGAGAAAACAGAGTGAAACATGAAAATTGAAACTGTTACTGAAAGCGAATGCTTCAACCTAGAAGAAAGAAAGTTTGGCAGCCAAGTGGGATTGTTGTAGTGATCACTATCTGAAAGTATCATGAAGATTGGATGAAAAAATTTATGCCGATATTTTAAGACTTTAGTAGTTTTTTGGAAGATTGGAAACCCCTTTCAATGAAGGTGTTTTTCGCCCATCTCTGCTTAGGTCTACATCAAGAGGAAACAAACCATAGAGATTGAACTTAGAACTACTTCATTCTGTGAAGTTTCAAGAAGCTAGCAGAAACCGTGTTTGATTTAGAGTTCCAACTACATCTATCCATATAGGAGAAAACAGAGTGAAACCTAACAATCGAAACTGTTAGTGCAAACGAATGCTTCAACCTAGAATTACAAAACTTGGGCAGCCAAGTGAGATTTTTGTCGTGATCATTACCTGAAAGTATTGTGAAGATTGGATGAAAAAATATATGCTGAGAATTCAGGAGACTCATGGTTTTTTGGAAGCTTGGAAGACCTTTTCAATGAAAGTTTGTGCCCGCCAGTCTCTGCTTAGGGCTACAACAAGTGGAAACAAACCATAGAGATAGAACATGGAACTACTTCATTGTGTCAAGTTTCGAGAAGCTAGCAAAAACCGTGTTTGATTTAGAGTTCTAACTACACCTATCCATATATGAGAAAACAAAATGAAACGTGAAAATTGAAACGGTTACTGCAAACGAATGCTTCAACATAGAAGAACGAAAGTTGGCAGCCAAGTGGGATTGTTGTAGTGATCACTACCTGAAAGTATCATGAAGATTGGAAGACAAAATATGTGCTGAGATTTCACACTTTAGTAGTTTTTTGGAAGATTGGAAACCCCTTTCAATGAAAGTGTTTTTAGCCCAACTCTGCTTACGGCTACATCAAGAGGAAACAAACCATAGAGATAGAACTTAGAACTACTTCATTCTGTGAAGTTTCAAGAAGCTACCACAAACCGTGTTTGATTTAGTTTTCAAACTACACCTATCCATATAGGAGAAAACAAAGTGAAAACTGAAAATTGAAACTGTTACTGCAAACGAATGACTCAACCTAGAAGAACGAAATTTGGGCAGCGAAGTAGGATTGTTGTAGTGATCATTACCTGAAAGTATCATGAAGATTGGATAAAAAAATATATGCTGAGATTTGAGGACTTTTGTAGTTTTTTGGAAGATTGGAAACCCCTTTCAATGAAGGTGTTTTTCGCCCATCTCTGCTTAGGGCTACATCAAGAGGAAACAAACCATAGTGATAGCACTTAGAAATAATTCTTTCTGTGAAGTTTCAAGAAGCTAGCACAAACCGTGTTTGATTTAGATTTTAAACTACACCTATGCATATAGGAGAAAACAGAGTGAAAACTGAAAATCGAAAATGTTACTGCAAACGAATGATTCAACCTAGAAAAACGAAATTTGGGTAGCGAAGTTGGATTGTTCTAGTGATCATTTCCTGAAAGTATCATGAAGATTGGATGAAAAAATATATGCTGAGATTTGAGGACTTTTGAAGTTTTTGGAAGATTGGAAACCCCTTTCAATGAAGGTGTTTTTCACCCATCATTTCTTAGGGCTACATCAAGAGGAAACAAACCATAGAGATAGCACTTAGAACTACTTCATTCTGGGAAATTTTAAGAAGCTAGCACAAACCGTGTTTGATTTAGAATTCCAACCTCATCTATCCATATAGGAGAAAACAGAGTGAAACCTAACAATCGAAACTGTTAGTGCAAACGATGCTTCAACCTAGAATTACAAAATAAGGGCAGTCAAGTGAGATTGTTGTAGTGATGATTACCTGAAAGCATTGTGAAGATTGGATGAAAAAATATATGCTGAGAATTCAGGGGACTCATGGTTTTTTGGAAGTTTGGAGGACTTTTTCAATGAAGGTGTGTGCCTGCCAGTTTCTGCTTAGGGCTTAATCAAGCGGAAAAAAACCATAGAGATAGAACATGGAACTACTTCATTGTGTCAAGTTTCAAGAAGCTAGCACAAACCGTGTTTGATTTAGAGTTCTAACTACACCTATCTATATATGAGAAAACAGAGTGAAACATGAAAATTGAAACTGTTACTGAAAACGAATGCTTCAACCTAGAAGAACGAAATTTGGGCAGCCAAATGGGATTTTTGTAGTGATCATTACCTGAAAGTATCATGAAGATTGGATGAAAAAATGTATGCTGAGATTTCAGGAATTTTGTAGTTTTTTGGAAGATTGGAAACCCCTTTCAATTAAGGTGTTTTTCGCCCATCTCTGCTTAGGGCTACATCAAGAGGAAACAAACCACAGAGATAGAACTTAGAACTACTTCATTCTTAGAAGTTTCAAGAAACTAGCACAAACCGTGTTTTATTTACAGTTCCAACTACATCTATCCATATAGGAGAAAACAGAGTGAAACCTAACAATCAAAACTGTTAGTGCAAACGAATGATTCAACCTAGAAGTACGAAACGTGGGCAGCCAAGTGAGATTGTTGTAGTGATGATTACCTGAACGTATTGTGAAGATTCAATGAAAAAATATATGCTGAGAATTCAGGAGACTCATGGTTTTTTGGAAGCTTGGAAGACCTTTTCAATGAAAGTTTGTGCCTGCCAGGCTCTCCTTAGGGCTACATCTAGTGGAAACAAACCATAGAGAAAGAACATGGAACTACTTCATTGTGTCAAGTTTCAAGGAGCTAGCACAAACCGTGTTTGATTTAGAGTTCTAACTACACCTATCCATACATGAGAAAACAGAGTGAAACGTGAAAATTGAAACTGTTACTGCAAATGAATGCTTCAACCCAGAAGAACGAAAGTTGGGCAGCCAAGTGGGATTGTTGTAGGGACCATTACCTGAAAGTATCATGAAGATTGGATGAAAAAATATATGCTGAGATTTCACTACTTTTGTAGTTTTTTGGAAGATTGGAAACCCCTTTCAACGAAGGTGTTTTTCGCCCATCTCTGCTTAGGGCTACATCAAGAGGAAACAAACCGTAGAGATAGCACTTAGAACTACTTCATTCTGTGAAGTTTCAAGAAGCTAGCACAAACCGTGTTTGATTTAGAGTTCCAACTACATCTATCCATATAGGAGAAAACAGAGTGAAACCTAAAAATCGAAACTGTTAGTGCAAACGATGCTTCAACCTAGAATTACAAATCTTGGGCAGCCAAGTGAGATTGTTGTAGTGATCATTACCTGAAAGTATTGTGAAGATTGGATGAAAAAATATATGCTGAGAATTCAGGATACTCATGGTTTTTTGGAAGCTTGGAAGACTTTTCAATGAACGTTTGTGCCCGCCAGGCTCTGCTTAGAGCTACATCAAGCGCAAACAAACCATAGAGAGAGAACATGGAACTACTTCATTGTGTCAAGTTTCGAGAAGCTAGCAGACACCGTGTTTGATTTAGAGCTCTAACTACACCTATCCATATATGAGAAAACAGAGTGAAACGTGAAAATTGAAACTGTTACTGAAAATGAATGCTTCAACATAGAAGAACGAAAGTTGGGCAGCTTGTGGGATTGTTGTAGTGACCATTACCTGAAAGTATCATGAAGATTGGATGAAAAAATATATGCTGAGATTTAAGCTCTTTTGTAGTTTTTTGGAAGATTGAAAACCCCTTTAAATGAAGGTGTTTTTCGCCCATCTCTGCATAGGGCTACATCAAGAGCAAACAAACCGTAGAGATAGCACTTAGAGCTACTTCATTCTGTGAAGTTTCAAGAAGCTAGCAAAATCGTGTTTGATTTAGAGTTCCAACTACATCTATCCATATAGGAGAAATCAGAGTGAAACCTAACAATCGAAACTGTTAGTGCAAAGGAATGCTTCAACCTAGAAGTACGAAACTTGGGCAGCCAAGTGAGATTGTTGTAGTGATGATTACCTGAAAGTATTGTGAAGATTGGATGAAAAAATATATGCTGAGAATTCAGGAGACTCATGGTTTTTGAAGTTTGGAGGACTTTTTCAATGAAGGTGTGTGCCCGCCAGTTTCTGCTTAGGGCTTAATCAAGTGGAAACAAACCATAGAGATAGAACATGGAACTACTTCATTGTGTCAAGTTTCAAGAAGCTAGCACAAACCGTGCTTGATTTAGAGTTCTAACTACACCTATCTATATATGAGAAAACAGATTGAAACGTGAAATTTGAAACTGTTACTGAAAACGAATGTTTCAACCTAGAAGAACGAAATTTGGGCAGCCAAGTGGGATTTTTGTAGTGATCATTACCTGAAAGTATCATGAAGATTGGATGAAAAAATATATGCTGATATTTCAGGAATTTTGTAGTTTTTTGGGAGATTGGAAACCCCTTTCAATGAAGGTGTTTTTCGCCCATCTCTGCTTAGGACTACATCAAGAGGAAACAAACCATAGAGATAGAACTTAGAACTACTTCATTCTGTGAAGTTTCAAGAAACTAGCACAAACCGTGTTTGATTTACAGTTCCAACTACATCTATCCATATAGGAGAAAACAGAGTGAAACCTAACAATCGAAACTGTTAGTGCAAACGAATGATTCAACCTAGAAGTACGAAACGTGGGCAGCCAAGTGAGATTGTTGTAGTGATGATTACCTGAATGTATTGTGAAGATTGGATGAAAAAATATATGCAGAGAATTCAGGAGACTCATGGTTTTTTGGAAGCTTGGGAGACCTTTTCAATGAAAGTTTGTGCCCACCAGGCTCTGCTTAGGGCTACATCAAGCGGAAACAAACCTTAGAGAAAGAACATGGAACTACTTCATTGTGTCAAGTTTCAAGAAGCTAGCACAAACCGTGTTTGATTTAGAGTTCTAACTACACCTATCCATATATGAGAAAACAGAGTGAAACGTGAAAATTGAAACTGTTACTGCAAATGAATGCTTCAACCCAGAAGAACGAAAGTTGGGCAGCCAATTTGGATTGTTGTAGTGACCATTACCTGAAAGTATCATGAAGATTGGATGAAAAAATATATGCTGAGATTTCAGGACTTTTGTAGTTTTTTGGAAGATTGGAAACCCCTTTCAATGAAGGTGTTTTTCGCCCATCTCTGCTTAGGGCTACATCAAGAGGAAACAAACCGTAGAGATACCACTTAGAACTACTTCATTCTGTGAAGTTTCAAGAAGCTAGCACAAACCGTGTTTGATTTAGAGTTCCAACTACATCTATCCATATAGGAGAAAACAGAGTGAAACCTAAAAATCGAAACTGTTAGTGCAAACGATGCTTCAACCTAGAATTACAAATCTTGGGCAGCCAAGTGAGATTGTTGTAGTGATCATTACCTGAAAGTATTGTGAAGATTGGATGAAAAAATATATGCTGAGAATTCAGGATACTCATGGTTTTTTGGAAGCTTGGAAGAACTTTTCAATGAACGTTTGTGCCCGCCAGGCTCTGCTTAGGGCTACATCAAGCGGAAACAAACCATAGAGATAGAACATGGAACTACTTCATTGTGTCAAGTTTCGAGAAGCTAGCAGAAACCGTGTTTGATTTAGAGCTCTAACTACACCTATCCATATATGAGAAAACAGAGTGAAACGTGAAAATTGAAACTGTTACTGCAAATGAATGCTTCAACCCAGAAGAACGAAAGTTGGGCAGCCAAGTGAGATTGCTGTAGGGACCATTACCTGAAAGTATCATGAAGATTGGATGAAAAAATATATGCTGAGATTTCAGGACTTTTGTAGTTTTTTGGAAGATTGGAAACCCCTTTCAATGAAGGTGTTTTTCGCCCATCTCTGCTTAGGGCTATATCAAGAGGAAACAAACCGTAGAGATAGCACTTAGAACTACTTCATTCTGTGAAGTTTCAAGAAGCTAGCACAAACCGTGTTTGATTTAGAGTTCCAACTACATCTATCCATATAGGAGAAAACAGAGTGAAACCTAAAAATCGAAACTGTTAGTGCAAACGATGCTTCAACCTAGAATTACAAATCTTGGGCAGCCAAGTGAGATTGTTGTAGTGATCATTACCTGAAAGTATTGTGAAGATTGGATGAAAAAATATATGCTGAGAATTCAGGATACTCATGGTTTTTTGGAAGCTTGGAAGAACTTTTCAATGAACGTTTGTGCCCGCCAGGCTCTGCTTAGAGCTACATCAAGCGCAAACAAACCATAGAGATAGAACATGGAACTACTTCATTGTGTCAAGTTTGGAGAAGCTAGCAGACACCGTGTTTGATTTAGAGCTCTAACTACACCTATCCATATATGAGAAAACAGAGTGAAACGTGAAAATTGAAACTGTTACTGAAAATGAATGCTTCAACATAGAAGAACGAAAGTTGGGCAGCTTGTGGGATTGTTGTAGTGACCATTACCTGAAAGTATCATGAAGATTGGATGAAAAAATATATGCTGAGATTTAAGGACTTTTGTAGTTTTTTGGAAGATTGGAAACCCCTTTAAATGAAGGTGTTTTTCGCCCATCTCTGCATAGGGCTACATCAAGAGCAAACAAACCGTAGAGATAGCACTTAGAGCTACTTCATTCTGTGAAGTTTCAAGAAGCTAGCAAAATCGTGTTTGATTTAGAGTTCCAACTACATCTATCCATATAGGAGAAATCAGAGTGAAACCTAACAATCGAAACTGTTAGTGCAAACGAATGCTTCAACCTAGAAGTACGAAACTTGGGCAGCCAAGTGAGATTGTTGTAGTGATGATTACCTGAAAGTATTGTGAAGATTGGATGAAAAAATATATGCTGAGAATTCAGGAGACTCATGGTTTTTGAAGTTTGGAGGACTTTTTCAATGAAGGTGTGTGCCCGCCAGTTTCTGCTTAGGGCTTAATCAAGTGGAAACAAACCATAGAGATAGAACATGGAACTACTTCATTGTGTCAAGTTTCAAGAAGCTAGCACAAACCGTGCTTGATTTAGAGTTCTAACTACACCTATCTATATATGAGAAAACAGATTGAAACGTGAAATTTGAAACTGTTACTGAAAACGAATGTTTCAACCTAGAAGAACGAAATTTGGGCAGCCAAGTGGGATTTTTGTAGTGATCATTACCTGAAAGTATCATGAAGATTGGATGAAAAAATATATGCTGATATTTCAGGAATTTTGTAGTTTTTTGGGAGATTGGAAACCCCTTTCAATGAAGGTGTTTTTCGCCCATCTCTGCTTAGGGCTACATCAAGAGGAAACAAACCATAGAGATAGAACTTAGAACTACTTCATTCTGTGAAGTTTCAAGAAACTAGCACAAACCGTGTTTGATTTACAGTTCCAACTACATCTATCCATATAGGAGAAAACAGAGTGAAACCTAACAATCGAAACTGTTAGTGCAAACGAATGATTCAACCTAGAAGTACAAAACGTGGGCAGCCAAGTGAGATTGTTGTAGTGATGATTACCTGAATGTATTGTGAAGATTGGATGAAAAAATATATGCAGAGAATTCAGGAGACTCATGGTTTTTTGGAAGCTTGGGAGACCTTTTCAATGAAAGTTTGTGCCCACCAGGCTCTGCTTAGGGCTACATCAAGCGGAAACAAACCTTAGAGAAAGAACATGGAACTACTTCATTGTGTCAGGTTTCAAGAAGCTAGCACAAACCGTGTTTGATTTAGAGTTCTAACTACACCTATCCATATATGAGAAAACAGAGTGAAACGTGAAAATTGAAACTGTTACTGCAAATGAATGCTTCAACCCAGAAGAACGAAAGTTGGGCAGCCAATTTGGATTGTTGTAGTGACCATTACCTGAAAGTACCATGAAGATTGGATGAAAAAATATATGCTGAGATTTCAGGACTTTTGTAGTTTTTTGGAAGATTGGAAACCCCTTTCAATGAAGGTGTTTTTCGCCCATCTCTGCTTAGGGCTACATCAAGAGGAAACAAACCGTAGAGATACCACTTAGAACTACTTCATTCTGTGAAGTTTCAAGAAGCTAGCACAAACCGTGTTTGATTTAGAGTTCCAACTACATCTATCCATATAGGAGAAAACAGAGTGAAACCTAACAATTGAAACTGTTAGTGCAAACGATGCTTCAACCTAGAATTACAAATCTTGGGCAGCCAAGTGAGATTGTTGTAGTGATCATTACCTGAAAGTATTGTGAAGATTGGATGAAAAAATATATGCTGAGAATTCAGGATACTCATGGTTTTTTGGAAGCTTGGAAGAACTTTTCAATGAACGTTTGTGCCCGCCAGGCTCTGCTTAGGGCTACATCAAGCGGAAACAAACCATAGAGATAGAACATGGAACTACTTCATTGTGTCAAGTTTCGAGAAGCTAGCAGAAACCGTGTTTGATTTAGAGCTCTAACTACACCTATCCATATATGAGAAAACAGAGTGAAACGTGAAAATTGAAACTGTTACTGCAAATGAATGCTTCAACCCAGAAGAACGAAAGTTGGGCAGCCAAGTGAGATTGTTGTAGGTACCATTACCTGAAGTATCATGAAGATTGGATGAAAAAATATATGCTGAGATTTCAGGACTTTTGTAGTTTTTTGGAAGATTGGAAACCCCTTTCAATGAAGGTGTTTTTCGCCCATCTCTGCTTAGGGCTATATCAAGAGGAAACAAACCGTAGAGATAGCACTTAGAACTACTTCATTCTGTGAAGTTTCAAGAAGCCAGCACAAACCGTGTTTGATTTAGAGTTCCAACTACATCTATCCATATAGGAGAAAACAGAGTGAAACCTAAAAATCGAAACTGTTAGTGCAAACGATGCTTCAACCTAGAATTACAAATCTTGGGCAGCCAAGTGAGATTGTTGTAGTGATCATTACCTGAAAGTATTGTGAAGATTGGATGAAAAAATATATGCTGAGAATTCAGGATACTCATGGTTTTTTGGAAGCTTGGAAGAACTTTTCAATGAACGTTTGTGCCCGCCAGGCTCTGCTTAGAGCTACATCAAGCGCAAACAAACCATAGAGATAGAACATGGAACTACTTCATTGTGTCAAGTTTCGAGAAGCTAGCAGACACCGTGTTTGATTTAGAGCTCTAACTACACCTATCCATATATGAGAAAACAGAGTGAAACGTGAAAATTGAAACTGTTACTGAAAATGAATGCTTCAACATAGAAGAACGAAAGTTGGGCAGCTTGTGGGATTGTTGTAGTGACCATTACCTGAAAGTATGATGAAGATTGGATGAAAAAATATATGCTGAGATTTAAGGACTTTTGTAGTTTTTTGGAAGATTGGAAACCCCTTTAAATGAAGGTGTTTTTCGCCCATCTCTGCATAGGGCTACATCAAGAGCAAACGAACCGTAGAGATAGCACTTAGAGCTACTTCATTCTGTGAAGTTTCAAGAAGCTAGCAAAATCGTGTTTGATTTAGAGTTCCAACTACATCTATCCATATAGGAGAAATCAGAGTGAAACCTAACAATCGAAACTGTTAGTGCAAACGAATGCTTCAACCTAGAAGTACGAAACTTGGGCAGCCAAGTGAGATTGTTGTAGTGATGATTACCTGAAAGTATTGTGAAGATTGGATGAAAAAATATATGCTGAGAATTCAGGAGACTCATGGTTTTTGAAGTTTGGAGGACTTTTTCAATGAAGGTGTGTGCCCGCCAGTTTCTGCTTAGGGCTTAATCAAGTGGAAACAAACCATAGAGATAGAACATGGAACTACTTAATTGTGTCAAGTTTCAAGAAGCTAGCACAAACCGTGCTTGATTTAGAGTTCTAACTACACCTATCTATATATGAGAAAACAGATTGAAACGTGAAATTTGAAACTGTTACTGAAAACGAATGTTTCAACCTAGAAGAACGAAATTTTGGCAGCCAAGTGGGATTTTTGTAGTGATCATTACCTGAAAGTATCATGAAGATTGGATGAAAAAATATATGCTGATATTTCAGGAATTTTGTAGTTTTTTGGGAGATTGGAAACCCCTTTCAATGAAGGTGTTTTTCGCCCATCTCTGCTTAGGGCTACATCAAGAGGAAACAAACCATAGAGATAGAACTTAGAACTACTTCATTCTGTGAAGTTTCAAGAAACTAGCACAAACCGTGTTTGATTTACAGTTCCAACTACATCTATCCATATAGGAGAAAACAGAGTGAAACCTAACAATCGAAACTGTTAGTGCAAACGAATGATTCAACCTAGAAGTACGAAACGTGGGCAGCCAAGTGAGATTGTTGTAGTGATGATTACCTGAATGTATTGTGAAGATTGGATGAAAAAATATATGCAGAGAATTCAGGAGACTCATGGTTTTTTGGAAGCTTGGGAGACCTTTTCAATGAAAGTTTGTGCCCACCAGGCTCTGCTTAGGGCTACATCAAGCGGAAACAAACCTTAGAGAAAGAACATGGAACTACTTCATTGTGTCAAGTTTCAAGAAGCTAGCACAAACCGTGTTTGATTTAGAGTTCTAACTACACCTATCCATATATGAGAAAACAGAGTGAAACGTGAAAATTGAAACTGTTACTGCAAATGAATGCTTCAACCCAGAAGAACGAAAGTTGGGCAGCCAATTTGGATTGTTGTAGTGACCATTACCTGAAAGTATCATGAAGATTGGATGAAAAAATATATGCTGAGATTTCAGGACTTTTGTAGTTTTTTGGAAGATTGGAAACCCCTTTCAATGAAGGTGTTTTTCGCCCATCTCTGCTTAGGGCTACATCAAGAGGAAACAAACCATAGAGATACCACTTAGAACTACTTCATTCTGTGAAGTTTCAAGAAGCTAGCACAAACCGTGTTTGATTTAGAGTTCCAACTACATCTATCCATATAGGAGAAAACAGAGTGAAACCTAACAATTGAAACTGTTAGTGCAAACGATGCTTCAACCTAGAATTACAAATCTTGGGCAGCCAAGTGAGATTGTTGTAGTGATCATTACCTGAAAGTATTGTGAAGATTGGATGAAAAAATATATGCTGAGAATTCAGGATACTCATGGTTTTTTGGAAGCTTGGAAGAACTTTTCAATGAACGTTTGTGCCCGCCAGGCTCTGCTTAGGGCTACATCAAGCGGAAACAAACCATAGAGATAGAACATGGAACTACTTCATTGTGTCAAGTTTCGAGAAGCTAGCAGAAACCGTGTTTGATTTAGAGCTCTAACTACACCTATCCATATATGAGAAAACAGAGTGAAACGTGAAAATTGAAACTGTTACTGCAAATGAATGCTTCAACCCAGAAGAACGAAAGTTGGGCAGCTTGTGGGATTGTTGTAGTGACCATTACCTGAAAGTATCATGAAGATTGGATGAAAAAATATATGCTGAGATTTAAGGACTTTTGTAGTTTTTTGGAAGATTGGAAACCCCTTTAAATGAAGGTGTTTTTCGCCCATCTCTGCATAGGGCTACATCAAGAGCAAACAAACCGTAGAGATAGCACTTAGAGCTACTTCATTCTGTGAAGTTTCAAGAAGCTAGCAAAATCGTGTTTGATTTAGAGTTCCAACTACATCTATCCATATAGGAGAAATCAGAGTGAAACCTAACAATCGAAACTGTTAGTGCAAACGAATGCTTCAACATAGAAGTACGAAACTTGGGCAGCCAAGTGAGATTGTTGTAGTGATCATTACCTGAAAGTATTGTGAAGATTGGATGAAAAAATATATGCTGAGAGTTCAGGAGACTCATGGTTTTTTGGAAGCTTGGAAGACCTTTTCAATGAAAGTTTGTGCCCGCCAGGCTCTCCTTAGGGCTACATCAAGCGGAAACAAACCATAGAGAAAGAACATGGAAGTACCTCATTGTGTCAAGTTTCGAGAAGCTAGCACAAACCGTGTTTGATTTAGAGTTCTAACTACACCTATCCATATATGAGAAAACAGAGTGAAACGTAAAAATTGAAACTGTTACTGCAAACGAATGCTTCAACCTAGAAGAACGAACGTAGGGCAACCAAGTGGAATTGTTGTAGTGATCATTACCTGAAAGTATCATGAAGATTGGATGAAAAAATATATGCTGAGATTTCAGGACTTTTGTAGATTTTTGAAGATTGGAAACCCCTTTCAATGAAGGTATTTTTCGCCCATCTCTGCTTAGGGCTACATCAAGAGGAAACAAACCGTAGAGATAGCACTTAGAACTACTTCATTCTGTGAAGTTTCAAGAAGCTAGCACAAACCGTGTTTGATTTAGAGTTCCAACTACATCTATCCATATAGGAGAAAACAGAGTAAATCCTAACAATCGAAACTGTTATTGCAAACGAATGCTTCAACCTAGAATTACAAAACTTGGGCAGCCAAGTGAGATTGTTGTAGTGATCATTACCTGAAAGTATTGTGAAGATTGAATCAAAAAATATATGCTGAGAATTCAGGAGACTCATGGTTTTTTGGAAGCTTGGAAGACCTTTTCAATGAAAGTTTGTGCCTCCCAGGCTCTCCTTAGGGCTACATCAAGCGGAAACAAACCATAGAGAAAGAACATGGAAGTACTTCATTGTGTCAAGTTTCAAGGAGCTAGCACAAACCGTGTTTGATTTAGAGTTCTAACTACACCTATCCATACATGAGAAAACAGAGTGAAACGTGAAAATTGAAACTGTTACTGCAAGTGAATGCTTCAACCCAGAAGAACGAAAGTTGGGCAGCCAAGTGGGATTGTTGTAGGGACCATTACCTGAAAGTATCATGAAGATTGGATGAAAAAATATATGCTGAGATTTCAGGACTTTTGTAGTTTTTTGGAAGATTGGAAACCCCTTTCAATGAAGGTGTTTTTCGCCCATCTCTGCTTAGGGCTATATCAAGAGGAAACAAACCGTAGAGATAGCACTTAGAACTACTTCATTCTTTGAAGTTTCAAGAAGCTAGCACAAACCGTGATTGATTTAGAGTTCCAACTACATCTATCCATATAGGAGAAAACAGAGTGAAACCTAACAATCGAAACTGTTAGTGCAAACGATGCTTCAAACTAGAATTACAAAATATGGGCAGTCATGTGAGATTGTTGTAGGGATGATTGCCTGAAGGTATTGTGAAGATTGGATGAAAAAATATATTCTGAGAATTCAGGAGTCTCATGGATTTTGGAACTTGGAAGACGTTTTCAATGAAGGTGTGTGCCCACCAGTGTCTGCTTAGGGCTCAATCAAGCGGAAACAAACCATAGAGATAGAACATGGAACTACTTCATTGTGTCAAGTTTCAAGAAGCTAGCACAAACCGTGTTTGATTTAGAGTTCTAAATACACCTATCCATATATGAGAAAACAGAGTGAAACGTGTAAATTGAAAGTGTTACTGCAAACGAATGCTTCAACCTAGAAGAACAAAATTTGGGCAACCAAGTGGGATTGTTGTACTGATCATTACCTGAAAGTATCATGAAGATTGGATGAAAAAATGTATGCTGAGATTTCAGGACGTTGTAGTTTTTTGGAAGATTGGAAACCCCTTTCAATGAAGGTGTTTTTCGCCCATCTCTGCTTAGGGCTACATCAAGAGGAAACAAACCATAGAGATAGCACTTAGAACTACTTCATTCTGTGAAGTTTCAAGAAGCTAGCACAAACCGTGTTTGATTTAGAGTTCCAACTACATCTATCCATATAGGAGAAAACAGTGTGAAACCTAACAATCGAAACTGTTAGTGCAAACGAATGCTTCAACCTAGAAGTACCAAACTTGGGCAGCCAAGTGAGTGTTGTAGTGATGATTACCTGAAAGTAATGTGAAGATTGGATGAAAAAATATATGCTGAGAATTAAGGAGACTCATGGTTTTTTGGAAGCTTGGAAGACTTTTTCAATGAAAGTTTGGTCCCTGCCAGGCTCTGCTTAGGGCTACATCAAGCGGAAACAAACCATAGAGATAGAACATGGAACTACTTAATTGTGTCAATTTTCGAGAAGCTAGCACAAACCGTGTTTGATTTAGATTTCTAACTACACCTATCTGTATATGAGAAAACAGAGTGAAACGTGAAAATTGAAACTGTTACTGAAAACGAATGCTTCAACCTAGAAGAACGAAAGTTGGGCAGCCAAGTGGGATTGTTATAGTCATCACTACCTGAAAGTATCATGAAGATTGGATGAAAAAATATATGCTGAGATTTCAGGACTTTTGTAGTTTATTGGAAGATTGGAAACCCCTTTCAATGAAGGTGTTTTTCGCCCAATTCTGCTTAGGGCTACATCAAGAGGAAACAAACCGTAGAGATAGCACTTAGAACTACTTCATTCTGTGAAGTTTCAAGAAGCTAGCACAAACCGTGTTTGATTTAGAGTTCCAACTACATCTATCCATATAGGAGAAAACAGAGTGAAACCTAACAATCGAAACTGTTAGTGCAAATGATGCTTCAGCTTAGAATTACAAAACTTGGGCAGTCAAGTGAGATTGTTGTAGTGATGATTACCTTAAAGTATTGTGAAGATCTGATGAAAAAATAAATGCTGAGAATTCAGGAGACTCATGGATTTTTGGAAGCTTGGAAGACCTTTTCAATAAAGGTGTTTGCCCGCCAGTCTCTGCTTAGGGCTTAATCAAGAGGAAACAAACCATAGAGTTAGAACATGGAACTACTTCATTGTGTCAAGTTTCAAGAAGCTAGCACAAACCATGTTTGATTTAGAGTTCTATCTACACCTATCCGTATATGAGAAAACAGAGTGAAACGTGAAAATTGAAACAGTTACTGAAAACGAATGCTTCAACCTAGAAGAACGAAAGTTGAATAGCCAAGTGGGATTGTTGTAGTGATCACTACCTGAAAGTATCATGAAGATTGGATGAAAAAATATATGCAGATATTTCAGGACTTTAGTAGTTTTTTGGAAGATTGGAAACCCCTTTCAATGAAGGTGTTTTTCGCCCATCTCTGCTTAGGGCTACATCAAGAGGAAACAAACCGTAGAGATAGAACTTAGAACTACTTCATTCTGTGAAGTTTCAAGAAGCTAGCACAAACCGTGTTTGATTTAGAGTTCCAACTGAATCTATCCATATAGGAGAAAACAGAGTGAAACCTAACAATCGAAACTGTTAGTGCAAACGAATAATTCAACCTAGAATTACAAAACTTGGGCAGCCAAGTGAGATTGTTGTAGTGATGATTACCTGAAAGTATTGTGAAGATTGGATGAAAAAATATATGCTGAGAATTCAGGAGACTCATGGTTTTTTGGAAGCTTGGAAGACCTTTTCAATGAAAGTTTGTGCCCGCCAGCCTCTGCTTAGGGCTACATCAAGCGGAAACAAACCATAGAGATAGAACATGGAACTACTTCATTGTGTCAAGTTTCGAGAAGCTAGCACAAACCGTGTTTGATTTAGAGTTCTAACTGCACCTATCCATATATGAGAAAACAGAGTGAAACGGGAAAATTGAAACTGTTACTGCAAACGAATGCTTCAACCCTGAAGAACGAAAGTTGGGCAGCCAAGTGGGATTGTTGTAGTGATCATTATCTGAAAGTATCATGAAGATTGGATGAAAAAATATATGCTGAGATTTCAGGACTTTTGTAGTTTTTTGGAAGATTGGAAACCCCTTTCAATGAAGGTGTTTTTCGCCCATCTCTGCTTAGGGCTACATCAAGAGGAAACAAACCGTAGAGATAGCACTTAGAACTACTTCGTTCTGTGAAGTTTCAAGAAGCTAGCACAAACCATGTTTGATTTAGAGTTCCAACTGAATCTATCCATATAGGAGAAAACAGAGTGAAACCTAACAATTGAAACTGTTAGTGCAAACGATGCTTCAACCTAGAATTACAAAACTTGGGGAGTCAAGTGAGATTGTTGTAGTGATGATTACCTGAAAGTATTGTGAAGATCTGATGAAAAAATATATGCTGAGAATTCAGGATACTGATGGTTTTTTTGAAGCTTGGAAGACCTTTTCAATGAAGGTGTTTGCCCGCCAGTCTCTGCTTAGGGCTTAATCAAGCGGAAACAAACCATAGAGATAGAACATGTAACTACTTCATTGTGTCAAGTTTCAAGAAGCTAGCACAAACCGTGTTTCATTTAGAGTTCTAACTACACCTATCCTTATATGAGAAAACAGAGTGAAACGTGAAAATTGAAACTGTTACTGAAAACGAATGCTTCAACCTAGAAGAACGAAAGTTGGGCAGCCAAGTGGGATTGTTGTAGTGATCATTACCTGAAAGTATCATGAAGATTGGATGAAAAAATACATGCTGAGATTTCAGGACTTTTGTAGTTTTTTGGAAGATTGGAAACCCCTTTCAATGAAGGTGTTTTTCGCCCAATTCTGCTTAGGGCTACATCAAGAAGAAACAAACCGTAGAGATAGCACTTAGAACTACTTCATTCTGTGAAGTTTCAAGAAGCTAGCACAAACCGTGTTTGATTTAGAGTTCCAACTGAATCTATCCATATAGGAGAAAACAGAGTGAAACCTAACAATCGAAACTGTTAGTGCAAATGATGCTTCAACTTAGAATTACAAAACTTGGGCAGTCAAGTGAGATTGTTGTAGTGATGATTACCTTAAAGTATTGTGAAGATCTGATGAAAAAATAAATGCTGAGAATTCAGGAGACTCACGGTTTATTGGAAGCTTGGAAGACTTTTTCAATGAAAGTTTGGTCCCCGCCAGGCTCTGCTTAGGGCTACATCAAGCGGAAACAAACCATAGAGATAGAACATGGAACTACTTCATTGTGTCAAGTTTCAAGAAGCTAGCACAAACCGTGTTTGATTTAGAGTTCTAACTACACCTATCCGTATATGAGAAAACAGAGTGAAACGTGAAAATTGAAACTGTTACTGCAAACGAATGCTTCAACCTAGAAGAACGAAAGTTGGGCAGCCAAGTGGGATTCTCATAGTGATCACTACCTGAAAGTATCATGAAGATTGGATGAAAAAATATATGCAGATATTTCAGGATTTAGTAGTTTTTTGGATGATTGGAAACCCCTTTCAATGAAGGTGTTTTTCGCCCATCTCTGCTTAGGGCTACATCAAGAGTAAACAAACCATAGAGATAGAACTTAGAACTACTTCATTCTGTGAAGTTTCAAGAAGCTAGCACGAACCGTGTTTGATTTAGAGTTCCAACTACATCTATCCATATAGGAGAAAACAGAGTGAAACCTAACAATCGAAACTGTTAATGCAAATGATGCTTCCAACTAGAATTACAAAACTTGGGTAGCCAAGTGAGATTGTTGTAGTGATGATTACCTGAAAGTATTGTGAAGATTGGATGAAAAAATATATGCTGAGAATTCAGGAGACTCATGGTTTTTTGGATGCTTGAAAGAGTTTTTCAATGAAAGTTTGGTCCCCGCCAGGCTCTGCTTAGGGCTACATCAAGCGGAAACAAACCATAGAGATAGAACATGGAGCTACCTCATTGTGTCAAGTTTCGAGAAGCTAGCACAAACCGTGTTTGATTTAGAGTTCTAACTACACCTATCCATATATGAGAAAACAGAGTGAAACGTGAAAATTGAAACTGTTACTGCAAACGAATGCTTCAACCCAGAAGAACGAAAGTTGGGCAGCCAAGTGGGATTGTTGTAGTGATCATTATCTGAAAGTATCATGAAGATTGGATGAAAAAATATATGCTGAGATTTCAGGACTTTTGTAGTTTTTTGGAAGATTGGAAACCCCTTTCAATGAAGGTGTTTTTCGCCCATCTCTGCTTAGGGCTACATCAAGAGGAAACAAACCGTAGAGATAGCACTTAGAACTTCTTCATTCTGTGACGTTTCAAGAAGCTAGCACAAACCGTGTTTGATTTAGAGTTCCAACTGAATCTATCCATATAGGAGAAAACAGAGTGAAACCTAACAATTGAAACTGTTAGTGCAAACGATGCTTCAAACTAGAATTACAAAACTTGGGCAGCCAAGTGAGATTGTTGTAGTGATGATTACCTGAAAGTATTGTGAAGATTGGATGAAAAAATATATGCTGAGAATTCAGGAGACTCACGGTTTTTTTGAAGCTTGGAAGACTTTTTCAATGAAAGTTTGGTCCCCGCCAGGCTCTGCTTAGGGCTACATCAAGCGGAAACAAACCATAGAGATAGAACATAGAACTACTTCATTGTGTCAAGTTTCGAGAAGCTAGCACAAACCGTGTTTGATTTAGAGTTCTAACTACACCTATCCATATATGAGAAAACAGAGTGAAACGTGAAAATTGAAACTGTTACTGCAAACGAATGCTTCAACCCTGAAGAACGAAAGTTGGGCAGCCAAGTGGGATTGTTGAAGTGATCATTACCTGAAAGTATCATGAAGATTGGATGAAAAAATATATGTAGAGATTTCAGGAATTTTGTAGTTTTTTGGAAGATTGGAAACCCCTTTCAATGAAGGTGTTTTTCGCCCATCTCTGCTTAGGGCTACATCAAGAGGAAACAAACCACAGAGATAGCACTTAGAACTACTTCATTCTGTGATGTTTCAAGAAGCTAGCACAAACCGTGTTTGATTTAGAGTTCCAACTGAATCTATCCATATAGGAGAAAACAGAGTGAAACCTAACAATTGAAACTGTTAGTGCAAACGATGCTTCAACCTAGAATTACAAAACTTGGGCAGACAAGTGAGATTGTTGTAGTGATGATTACCTTAAAGTATTGTGAAGATCTGATGAAAAAAATATATGCTGAGAATTCAGGAGACTCATGGTTTTTTGGAAGCTTGGAAGACCTTTTCAATGAAGGTGTTTGCCCGCCAGTCTCTGCTTAGGGCTTAATCAAGTGGAAACAAACCATAGAGATAGAACATGGAACTACTTCATTGTGTCAAGTTTCAAGAAGCTAGCACAAACCGTGCTTGATTTAGAGTTCTAACTACACCTATCCGTATATGAGAAAACAGAGTGAAACGTGAAAATTGAAACTGTTACTGAAAACGAATGCCTCAACCTAGAAGAACGAAAGTTGGGCAGCCAAGTGGGATTGTTATAGTGATCACTACCTGAAAGTATCATGAAGATTGGATGAAAAAATATATGCAGATATTTCAGGACTTTAGTAGTTTTTTGGAAGATTGGAAACCCCTTTCAATGAAGGTGTTTTTCGCCCGTCTCTGCTTAGGGCTACATCAAGAGGAAACAAACCGGAGAGATAGCACTTAGAACTACTTCATTCTGCGAAGTTTCAAGAAGCTAGCACAAACCCTGTTTGATTTACAGTTCCAACCACATCTATCCATATAAGAGAAAACAGAGTGAAACCTAACAATCGAAACTGTTAGTGCAAACGAATGCTTCAACCTAGAAGTACGAACCTTGGGCAGCCAAGTGAGATTGTTGTAGTGATGATTACCTGAAAGTATTGTGAAGATTGGATGAAAAAATATATGCTGAGAATTCAGGAGACTCATGCTTTTTTTGTAAGCTGGGAGGACCTTTTCAATGAAGGTGTGTTCCCGCCAGTGTCTTTTTAGGGCTTAATCAAGCACAAACAAACCATAGAGATAGAACACAGAACTACTTCATTGTGTCAAGTCTCAAGAAGCTACCACAAACCGTGTTGGATTTAGAGTTCAAACTACACCTATCCATATAGGAGAAAACAGAGTGAAAATTGAAAATTGAAACTGTTACTGCAAACGAATGATTCAACCTAGAAGAACGAAATTTGGGCAGCGAAGTAGGATTGTTGTAGTGATCATTATCTGAAAGTATCATGAAGATTGGATGAAAAAATATATGCTGAGATTTGAGGACTTTTGTATTTTTTTGGAAGATTGGAAACCCCTTTCAATGAAGGTGTTTTTCGCCCATCTCTGCTTGGGGTTACATCAAGAGGAAACAAACCATAGAGATAGCACTTTGAACTACTTCATTCTTTGAAGTTTCAAGAAGGTAGCACAAACCGTGTTTGATTTAGAGTTCCAACTACATCTATCCATATAGGAGAAAACAGAGTGAAACCTAACAATCGAAACTGTTAGTGCAAACGATGCTTCAACCTAGAATTACAAAACTTGGGCAGTCAAGTGAGATTGTTGTAGTGATGATTGCCTGAAGGTATTGTGAAGATTGGATTAAAAAATATATTCTGAGAATTCAGGAGACTCATGGATTTTGGAAGCTTGGAAGACCTTTTCAATGAAGGTGTGTGCAAGCCAGTGTCTGCTTAGGGCTCAATCAATCCGAGACAAACCATAGAGATAGAACATGGAACTACTTCATTGTGTCAAGTTTCAAGAAGCTAGCACAAACCGTGTTTGATTTAGAGTTCTAACTACACCTATCCATATATGAGAAAACAGAGTGAAACGTAAAAATTGAAACTGTTACTGAAAACGAATGCTTCAACCTAGAAGAACGAACGTTGGGCAGCCAAGTGGGATTGTTGTAGTGATCATTACCTGAAAGTATCATGAAGATTTCATGAAAAAATGTATGCTGAGATTTCAGGACTTTTGTAGTTTTTTGGAAGATTGGAAACCCCTTTCAATGAAGGTGTTTTTATCCCATCTCTGCTTAGGGCTACATCAAGAGGAAACAAACCATAGAGATAGCACTTAGAACTACTTCATTCTGTGAAGTTTCAAGAAGCTAGCACAAACCGTGTTTGATTTACACTTCCAACTACATCTATCCTTATACAAGAAATCAGAGTGAAACCTAACAATCGAAACTGTTAGTGCAAACGAATGCTTCAACCTAGAAGTACGAAACTTGGGCAGCCAAGTGAGATTGTTGTAGTGATGATTACCTGAAAGTATTGTGAAGATTGGATGAAAAAATATATGCTGAGAATTCAGGAGACTCATGCTTTTTTGTAAGCTGGGAGGACCTTTTCAAGGAAGGTGTTTTCCCGCCAGTGTCTGCTTAGGGCTTAATCAAGCAGAAACAAACCATAGAGATAGAACATAGAACTACTTCATTGTGTCAAGTTTCAAGAAGCTACCACAAACCGTGTTTGATTTAGAGTTCAAACTACACCTATCCATATAGGAGAAAACAGAGTGAAAACTGAAAATTGAAACTGTTACTGCAAACGAATGATTCAACCTAGAAGAACGAAATTTGGGCAGCGAAGTAGGATTGTTGTAGTGATCATTACCTGAAAGTATCATGAAGATTGGATGAAAAAATATATGCTGAGAAGTGAGGACTTTTGTATTGTTTGGAACATTGGAAACCCCTTTCAATGAAGGTGTTTTTCGCCCATCTCTGCTTAGGGTTACATCAAGAGGAAACAAACCATAGAGATAGCACTTAGAACTACTTCATTCTGTGAAGTTTCAAAAAGCTAGCACAAACCGTGTTTGATTTACAGTTCCAACTACATCTATCCATATAGGAGAAAACAGAGTGAAACCTAACAATCGAAACTGTTAGTGCAAACGAATGCTTAAACCTAGAAGTACGAAACTTGGCAGCCAAGTGAGATTGTTGTAGTGATGATTAACTGAAAGTATTGTGAAGATTGGATGAAAAAATATATGCTGAGAATTCAGGAGACTCATGATTTTTTGGAAGCTTGGAAGACCTTTTCAATGAAGGTGTTTGCCCGGCAGTCTCTGCTTAGTGCTTAATCAAGCGAAAACAAACCATAGAGATAGAACATGGAACTACTTCATTGTGTCAAGTTTCAAGAAGCTAGCACAAACCGTGTTTGATTTAAGTTCTAACTACACCTATCCGTATATGAGAAAACAGAGTGAAACGTGAAAATTGAAATTGTTACTGAAAACAAATGCTTCAACATAGAAGAACGAAAGTTGGGCAACCAAGTGGGATTGTTGTAGTGATCACTACCTGAAAGTATCATGAAGATTGGATGAAAAAATATATGCAGATTTTTCAGGACTTTAGTAGTTTTCTGGAAGATTGGAAACCCCTTTCAATGAAGGTGTTTTTCGCCCATCTCTGCTTAGGGCTACATCAAGAAGAAACAAACCATAGAGATAGAACTTAGAACTACTTCATTCTGTGAAGTTTCAAGAAGCTAGCACAAACCGTGTTTGATTTAGAGTTCCAACTACATCTATCCATATAGGATAAAATAGAGTGAAACCTAACAATCGAAACTGTTAGTGCAAACGAATGATTCAACCTAGAATTACAAAACTTGGGCAGCCAAGTGAGATTGTTGTAGTGATGATTACCTGAAAGTACTGTGAATATTCAATGAAAAAATATATGCTGAGAATTCAGGAGACTCATGGTTTTTTGGAAGCTTGGAAGACCTTTTCAATGAAAGTTTGTGCCCGCAGGCTCTGCTTAGAGCTACATCAAGCGGAAACAAACCATAGAGATAGAACATGGAACTACTTCATTGTGTCAAGTTTCGAGAAGCTAACACAAACCGTGTTTGATTTAGAGTTCAAACTACACCTATCCATATAGGAGAAAACAGAGTGAAAACTGAAAACTGAAACTGTTACTGCAAACGAATGATTCAACCTAGAAGAACGAAATTTGGGCAGCGAAGTAGGATTGTTGTAGTGATCATTACCTGAAAGTATCATGAACATTGGATGAAAAAATATATGCTGAGAAGTGAGGACTTTTGTGTTTTTTTGGACGATTGGAAACCCCTTTCAATGAAGGTGTTTTTCGCCCATCTCTGCTTAGGGTTACATCAAGAGGAAACAAACCATAGAGATAGAACTTAGAACTACTTCCTTCTGTGATGTTTCAAGAAGCTAGCACAAACCGTGTTTGATTTACAGTTCCAACTACATCTATCCATATAGGAGAAAATAGAGTGAAACCTAACAATCGAAACTGTTAGTGCAAACGAATGATTCAACCTAGAATTACAAAACTTGGGCAGCCAAGTGAGATTGTTGTAGTGATGATTACCTGAAAGTATTGGGAAGATTGGATGAAAAAATATATGCTGAGAATTCAGGAGACTCATGATTTTGGAAGCTTGGAAGACCTTTTCAATGAAAGTTTGTGCCCGCAGGCTCTGCTTAGGGCTACATCAAGCGGAAACAAACCATAGAGATAGAACATGGAACTACTTCATTGTGTCAAGTTTCGAGAAGCTAACACAAACCGTGTTTGATTTAGAGTTCAAACTACACCTATCCATATAGGAGAAAACAGAGTGAAAACTGAAAATTGAAACTCTTACTGCAAATGAATGCTTCAACCTACAAGAACGAAAGTTGGGCAGCCAAGTGGGATTGTTGTAGTGATCATTACCTGAAAGTATCATGAAGATTGGATTAAAAAATATATGCTGATATTTCAGGAATTTTGTAGTTTTTTGGAAAATTGGAAACCCTTTTCAATGAAGGTGTTTTTCGCCCATCTCTGCTTAGGGCTACATCAAGAGGAAACAAACCATAGAGATAGAACATGGAACTACTTCATTGTGTCACGTTTCAAGAAGCTAGCCCAAACCGTGTTTGATTTAGAGTTCTAACTACACCTATCCGTATATGAGAAAACAGAGTGAAACGTGAAAATTGAAACTGTTACTGCAAACGAATGCTTCATCCTAGAAGAACGAAAGTTGGGCAGCAACGTGGGATTGTTGTCGTGATCATTACCTGAAAGTATCATGAAGATTGGATGAAAAAATATATGCTGATATTTCAGGAATTTTGTAGTTTTTTGGAAGATGGGAAACCCCTTTCAATGAAGGTGTTTTTCGCCCATCTCTGCTTAGGGCTACATCAAGAGGAAACAAACCATAGAGATAGAACTTAGAACTACTTCATTCTGTGAAGTTTCAAGAAGCTAGCAAAAACCGTGTTTGATTTAGAGTTCCAACTACATCTATCCATGTAGGAGAAAACAGAGTGAAACCTAACAATCGAAACTGTTAGTGCAAACGATGTTTCAACCTAGAATTACAAAACTTGGGCAGTCAAGTGAGATTGTTGTAGTGATGATTGCCTGAAGGTATTGTGAAGATTGGATGAAAAAATATATTCTGAGAATTCACGAGACTCATGGATTTTGGAAGCTTGGAAGACCTTTTCAATGAAGGTGTGTGCCCGCCAGTGTCTGCTTAGGGCTCAATCAAGCGGAAACAAACCATAGAGATAGAACATGGAACTACTTCATTGTGTCAAGTTTCAAGAAGCTAGCACAAACCGAGTTTGATTTAGAGTTCTAACTACACCTATCCATATATGAGAAAACAGAGTGAAACGTAAAAATTGAAACTGTTACTGCAAACGAATGCTTCAACCTAGAAGAACGAACATTGGGCAACCAAGTGGGATTGTTGTCGTGGTCATTACCTGAAAGTATCATGAAGATTGGATGAAAAAATGTATGCTGAGATTTCAGGACTTTTGTAGTTTTTTGGAAGATTGGAAACCCCTTTGAATGAAGGTGTTTTTAGCCCATCTCTGCTTAGGGCTACATCAAGAGGAAACAAACCATAGAGATAGAACTTAGAACTACTTCATTCTGTGAAGTTTCAAGAAGCTAGCAAAAACCGTGTTTGATTTAGAGTTCCAACTACATCTATCCATATAGGAGAAAACAGAGTGAAACCTAACAATCGAAACTGTTAGTGCAAACGATGTTTCAACCTAGAATTACAAAACTTGGGCAGTCAAGTGAGATTGTTGTAGTGATGATTACCTGAGAGTATTGTGAAGATTGAATGAAAAAATATCTGCTGAGAATTCAGGAGACTCATGGTTTTTTGGAAGCTTGGAGGACCTTTTCAATGAAGATGTGTGTCCGCCAGTGTCTGCTTAGGGCTTAATCAAGCGGAAACAAACCATAGAGATAGAACATGGAACTACTTCATTGTGTCAAGTTTCAAGAAGCTAGCACAAACCGTGTTTGATTTAGAGTTCTAACTACACCTATCCGTATATGAGAAAACAGAGTGAAACGTGAAAATTGAAACTGTTACTGCAAACAAATGCTTCAACCTAGAAGAACGAAAGTTGGGCAGCAAAGTGGAATTGTTTTCGTGATCATTACCTGAAAGTATCATGAAGATTGGATGAAAAAATATATGCTTATAATTCAGGAATTTTGTAGTTTTTTGGAAGATTGGAAACCCCTTTCAATGAAGGTTTTTTTCGCCCATCTCTGCTTAGGGCTACATCAAGAGGAAACAAACCATAGAGATAGAACTTAGAACTACTTCATTCTGTGAAGTTTCAAGAAGCTAGCAAAAACCGTGTTTGATTTAGAGTTCCAACTACATCTATCCATATAGGAGAAAACAGAGTGAAACCTAACAATCGAAACTGTTAGTGCAAACGATGTTTCAACCTAGAATTACAAAACTTGGGCAGTCAAGTGAGATTGTTGTAGTGATGATTGCCTGAAGGTATTGTGAAGATTGGATGAAAAAATATATTCTGAGAATTCAGGAGACTCATGGATTTTGAAAGCTTGGAAGACCTTTTCAATGAAGGTGTGTGCCCGCCAGTGTCTGCTTAGGGCTCAATCAAGCGGAAACAAACCATAGAGTTAGAACATGGAACTACTTCATTGTGTCAAGTTTCAAGAAGCTAGCACAAACCGTGTTTGATTTAGAGTTCTAACTACAACTATCCATATATGAGAAAACAGAGTGAAACGTAAAAATTGAAACTGTTACTGCAAACGAATGCTTCAACCTAGTAGAACGAACATTGGGCAACCAAGTGGGATTGTTGTCGTGATCATTACCAGAAAGTATCATGAAGATTGAATGAAAAAATGTATGCTGAGATTTCAGGACTATTGTAGTTTTTTGGAAGATTGGAAACCCCTTTCAGTGAAGGTGTTTATAGCCCATCTCTGCTTAGGGCTACATCAAGAGGAAACAAACCATAGAGATAGAACTTAGAACTACTTCATTCTGTGAAGTTTCAAGAAGCTAGCACAAACCATGTTTGATTTACAGTTCCAAATACATCTATCCATATAGGAGAAATCACAGTGAAACCTAACAATCGAAACTGTTAGTGCAAACGAATGCTTCAACCTAGAAGTACGAAACTTGGCAGCCAAGTGAGATTGTTGTAGTGATGATTACCTGAAAGTATTGTGAAGATTGGATGAAAAAATATATGCTGAGAATTCAGGAGACTCATGGTTTTTTGGAAGCTTGGAAGACGTTTTCAATGAAAGTTTGTGCCCGCCAGGCTCTGCTTAGGCCTACATCAACCGGAAACAAACCATAGAGATAGAACATGGAACTACTTCATTGTGTCAAGTTGCGAGAAGCTAGCACAAACCGTTTTTGATTAAGAGTTCTAACTACACCTATGCATATATGAGAAAACAGAGTGAAACGTAAAAATTGAAACTGATACTGTAAACGAATGCTTCAACCTAGAAGAACGAAAGTTGGGCAGCCAAGTGGGATTGTTGTAGTGATAACTACCTGAAAGTATCATGAAGATTGGATGAAAAAATATATGCTGATGTTTCAGGTCTTTAGTAGTTTTTTGGAAGATTGGAAACCCCTTTCAATGAAGGTGTTTTTCGCCCATCTCTGCTTAGGGCTACATCAAGAGGAAACAAACCATAGAGATAGAACTTAGAACTACTTCATTCTGTGAAGTTTCAAGAAGCTAGCACAAACCGTGTTTGATTATAGTTCCAACTACATCTATCCATATAGGAGAAAACAGAGTGAAACCTAACAATCGAAACTGTTAGTGCAAACGAATGCTTCAACCTAGAAGAACGAAACTTGGGCAGCCAAGTGAGATTGTTGTAGTGATGATTACCTGAAAGTATTGTGAAACTTGTATGAAAAAATATATGCTGAGAATTCAGGAGACTCATGGTTTTTTGGAAGCTTGGAGGACCTTTTCAATGAAGGTGTGTGCCCGCCAGTGTCTGCTTAGGGCTTAATCAAGCGGAAACAAACCATAGAGATAGAACATGGAACTACTTCATTGTGTCAAGTTTCAAGAAGCTACCACAAACCGTGTTTGATTTAGAGTTCTAACTACACCTATCCGTATATGAGAAAACAGAGTGAAACGTGAAAATTGAAACTGTTACTGCAAACGAATGCTTCAACCCAGAAGAACGAAAGTTGGGCAGCCAAGTGGGATTGTTGTAGTGATCACTACCTGAAAGTATCATGAAGATTGGATGAAAAAATATATGCTGATATTTCAGGAATTTTGTAGTTTTTTGGAATATTGGAAACCCCTTTCAATGAAGGTGTTTCTCGAACATCTCTGCTTATGGCTACATCAAGAGGAAACAAACCATAGAGATAGCACTTAGAACTACTTCATTCTGTGAAGTTTCAAGAAGCTAGCACAAACCGTGTTTGATTTACAGTTCCAACTACATCTATCCATATAGGAGAAAACAGAGTGAAACCTAACAATCGAAACTGTTAGTGGAAACGAATGTTCCAACCTAGAAGTACGAAACTTGGGCAGCCAAGTGAGATTGTTGTAGTGATGATTACCTGAAAGTATTGTGAAGCTTGTATGAAAAAATATATGCTGAGAATTCAGGAGACTCATGGTTTTTTGGAAGCTTGGAGGACCTTTTCAATGAAGGTGTGTGCCCACCAGTGTCTGCTTAGGGCTTAATCAAGCGGAAACAAACCATAGAGATAGAACATGGAACAACTTCACTGTGTCAAGTTTCAAGAAGCTACCACAAACCGTGTTTGATTTAGAGTTCTAACTACACATATCCGTATATGAGAAAACAGAGTGAAACGTGAAAATTGAAACAGTTACTGAAAACGAATGCTTCAACCTAGAAGAACGAACGTTGGACAACCAAGTGGGATTGTTGTAGTGATCATTACCTGAAAGTATCATGAAGATTGGATGAAAAAATGTATGCTGAGATTTCAGGAATTTAGTAGTTTTTTGGAAGATTGGAAACCCCTTTCAATGAAGGTGTTTTTCGACCATCTCTGCTTAGGGCTACATCAAGAGGAAACAAGCCATAGACATAGCACTTAGAACTACTTCATTCTGTGAAGTTTCAAGAAGCTAGCACAAACCGTGTATGATTTACAGTTCCAACCACATCTATCCATATAGGAGAAATCAGAGTGAAACCTAACAATCGAAACTGTTAGTACAAACGAATGCTTCAATCTAGAATTACAAAACTTGGGCAGCCAAGTGAGTTTTTTGTAGTGATCACTACCTGAAAGTATCATGAAGATTGGATGAAAAAATATATGCTGTTATTTCAGGACTTTAGTAGTTTTTTGGAAGATTGAAAATTGAAACTGTTACTGCAAACGAATGCTTCAACCTAGAAGAACGAAAGTTGGGAAGCCAAGTGGGATTGTTGTAGTGATCACTACCTGAAAGTATCATGAAGATTGGATGAAAAAATATATGCTGACATTTCAGGACTTTAGTAGTTTTTTGGAAGATTGGAAACCCCTTTCAATGAAGGTGTTTTTCGCCCATCTCTGCTTAGGGCTACATCAAGAGGAAACAAACCATATAGATAGAAATTAGAACTACTTCATTCTGTGAAGTTTCAAGAAGCTAGCACAAACCGTGTTTGATTTACAGTTCCAAATACATCTATCCATATAGGAGAAAACAGAGTGAAACCTAACAATCGAAACTGTTAGTGCAAACGAATGCTTCAACCTAGAAGAACGAAACTTGGGCAGCCAAGTGAGATTGTTGTAGTGATGATTACCTGAAAGTATTGTGAAGCTTGTATGAAAAAATATATGCTGAGAATTCAGGAGACTCATGGTTTTTTGGAAGCTTGGAGGACTTTTTAATGAAGGTGTGTGCCCGCCAGTGTCTGCTTAGGGCTTAATCAAGCGGAAACAAACCATAGAGATAGAACATGGAACTACTTCATTGTGTCAAGTTTCGAGAAGCTACCACAAACCGTGTTTGATTTAGAGTTCTAACTACACCTATCCATATATGAGAAAACAGAGTGAAACGTGAAAATTGAAACTGTTACTGCAAACGAATGCTTCAACCCAGAAGAACGAAAGTTGGGCAGCCAAGTGTGATTGTTGTAGTGATCATTACCTGAAAGTATCATGAAGATTGGATGAAAAAATATATGCAGAGATTTCAGGACTTTTGTAGTTTTTTGGAAGATTGGAAACCCCTTTCAATGAAGGTGTTTTTCGCCCATCTCTGCTTAGGTCTACATCAGAGGAAACAAACCATAGAGATAACACTTAGAACTACTTCATTCTGTGAAGTTTCAAGAAGCTAGCACAAACCGTGTTTGATTTAGAGTTCCAACTACATCTATCCATATAGGAGAAAACAGACTGAAAATAACAATCGAAACTGTTAGTGCAAACGAATGCTTCAACCTAGACGTACGAAACTTGGGCAGCCAAGTGAGATTGTTGTAGTGATGATTACCTGAAAGTATTGTGAACATTGGATGAAAAAATATATGCTGAGAATTCAGGAGACTCATGGTTTTTTGGAAGCTTGGAGGACATTTTCAATAAATTTGTGTGACCGCCAGTGTCTGCTTAGGGCTTAATCAAGCGGAAACAAACCATAGAGATAGAACATGGAACTACTTCATTGTGTCAAGTTTCAAGAAGCTACCACAAACCGTGTTGATTTAGAGTTCTAACTACACCTCTCCGTATATGAGAAAACAGAGTGAAACGTGAAAATTGAAACTGTTACTGAAAACAAATGCTTCAACCTAGAAGAACGAAAGTTGGGCAGCAAAGTGGGATTGTTGTAGTGATCATTACCTCAAACTATCATGAAGATTGGATGAAAAAAAAATGTTGATATTTCAGGAATTTTGTAGTTTTTTGGAAGATTCGAAACCCCTTTCAATGAAGGTGTTTTTCGCCCATCTCTGCTTAGGTCTACATCAAGATGAAACAAACCATAGAGATAGAACTTAGAACTACTTCATCCTGTGAAGTTTCAAGAAGATAGCACAAACCGTGTTTGATTTACAGTTCCAACTACATCTATCCATATAGGAAAACACAGAGTGAAACCTAACAATCGAAACTGTTAGTGCAAACGATTGCTTCAACCTAGAAGTACGAAACTTTGGCAGACAAGTGAGATTGTTGTAGTGATGATTACCTGAAAGTATTGTGAAGATTGGATGAAAAAATATATGCTGAGAATTCAGGAGACTCATGGTTTTTTGGAACCTTGGAAGACCTTTTCAATGAAGGTGTTTGCCCGCCAGTCTCTGCTTAGGGCTTAATCAAGTGGAAACAAACCATAGAGATAGAACATGGAACTACTTCTTTGTGTCAATTTCAAGAAGCTACCACAAACCGTGTTTGATTTAGAGTTCTAACTACACCTATCCGTATATGAGAAAACAGAGTGAAACGTGAAAATTGAAACTGTTACTGCAAACGAATGCTTCAACCTAGAAGAACCAAAGTTGGGCAGCCAAGTGGGATTGTTGTAGTGATCACTACCTGAAAGTATCGTGAAGATTTAATGAAAATATATATGCTGATATTTCAGGACTTTAGTAGTTTTTTAGAAGATTGGAAACCCCTTTCAATGAAGGTGTTTTTCGCCCATCTCTGCTTAGGGCTACATCAAGAGGAAGCAAACCATAGAGATAGATCTTAAAACTACTTCATTCTGTGAAATTTCAAGAAGCTAGAACAAACCGTGTTTGATTTAGAGTTCCAACTACATCTATCCATATAGGAGAAAACAGAGTGAAACCTAACAATCCAAACTGTTAGTGCAAACGAATGCTTCAGCCTTGAAGTACGAAAATTGGGCAGCCAAGAGAGATTGTTGTAGTGATCATTGCCTGAAAGTATTGTGAAGATTGGATGAAAAAATATATGCTGAGAAGTCAGGAGACTCATGGTTTTTTGGAAGATAGGAGGACCTTTTCAATGAAAGTTTGTGCCCGCCAGGCTCTGCTTAGGGCTTAATCAAGCGGAAACAAACCATAGAGATAGAACATGGAACTACTTCATTGTGTCAAGTTTGGAGAAGCTAGCACAAACCGTGTTTGATTTAGAGTTCTAACTACACCTATCCATATTTGAGAAAACAGAGTGAAACGTAAAAATTGAAACTGTTACTGCAAACGAATGCTTCAACCTAGAAGAACGAACGTTGGGCAACCAAGTGGGATTGTTGTAGTGATCATTACCTGAAAGTATGATGAAGTTTGGATGAAAATATGTATGCTGAGATTTCAGGACTTTTGTAGTTGTTTGGAAGATTGGAAACCCCTTTCAATGAAGGTGTTTTTAGCCCATCTCTGCTTAGGGGTACATCAAGAGGAAACAAACCATTCAGATAGCACTTAGAACTACTTCATTCTGTGAAGTTTCAAGAAGCTAGCACAAACCGTGTTTGATTTACAGATCCAACTACATCTATCCATATAGGAGAAATCAGAGTGAAACCTAACAATCGAAACTGTTAGTGCAAACGAATGCTTCAACCTACAAGTACGAAACTTGGGCAGCCAAGTGAGATTGTTGTAGTGATGATTACCTGAAAGTATTGTGAAGATTGGATGAAAAAATACATGCTGAGAATTCAGGAGACTCATGGTTTTTTGGAAGCTTGGAAGACATTTTCAATGAAAGTTTGTGCCCGCCAGGCTCTGCTTAGGGATACATCAAGCGGAAACAAACCATAGAAATAGAACATGGAACTACTTCATTGTGTCAAGTTTCGAGAAGCTAGCAAAAACCGTGTTTGATTTAGAGTTCTAACTACACCTATCCATATATGAGAAAACAGAGTGAAACTTGAAAATTGAAACTGTTACTGCAAATGAATGCTTCAACCCAGAAGAACGAAAGTTGGGCAGCCAAGTGGGAATGTTGTAGTGACCACTAAGTGAAAGTATCATGAAGATTGGATGAAAAAATATATGCTGAGATTTCAGGACTTTTGTAGTTTTTTGGAAGATTGGAAACCCCTTTCAATGAAGGTGTTTTTCACCCATCTCTTCTTAGGGCTACATCAAGAGGAAACAAACCCTAGAGATAGATCTTAGAACTACCTCATTCTGTGAAGTTTCAAGAAGCTAGAACAAACCGTGTTTGATTTAGAGTTCCAACAACATCTATCCATATAGGAGAAAACAGAGTGAAACCTAACAATCGAAACTGTTAGTGCAAACGAATTCTTCAGCCTTGAAGTACGAAACCTGGGCAGCCAAGTGAGATTGTTGTAGTGATCATTGCCTGAAAGTATTGTGAAGATTGGATGAAAAAATATATGCTGAGAAGTCAGGAGACTCATGGTTTTCTGGAAGCATGGAGGACCTTTTCAATGAAAGTTTGTGCCCACCAGGCTCTGCTTAGGGCTTAATCAACCGGAAACAAACCATAGAGATAGAACATGGAACTACTTCATTGTGTCAAGTTTCGAGAAGCTAGCACAAACCGTGTTTGATTTAGAGTTCTAACTACAAGTATCCATATATGAGAAAACAGAGTGAAACGTGAAAATTAAAACTGTTACTGCAAATGAATGCTTCAACCCAGAAGAACGAAAGTTGGGCAGCCAAGTGGGATTGTTGTAGTGACCATCACCTGAAAGTATCATGAAGATTGGATGAAAAAATATATGCTGATATTTCAGGAATTTTGTAGTTTTTTGGAAGATTGGAAACCCCTTTCAATGAAGGTGTTTTTCGCCCATCTCTGCTTAGGGCTACATCAAGAGGAAACAAACCATAGAGACAGCACTTAGAACTACTTCATTCTGTGACGTTTCAAGAAGCTAGCACAAACCGTGTTTGATTTACAGTTCCAACTACATCTATCCATATAGGAGAAATCAGAGTGAAACCTAACAATCGAAACTGTTAGTGCAAACGAATGCTTCAACCTAGAAGTACGAAACTTGGGCAGCCAAGTGAGATTGTTGTAGTGATGATTACCTGAAAGTATTGTGAAGATTGGATGAAAACATATATGCTGAGAATTCAGGAGACTCATGTATTTTGGAAGCTTGTAGGACCTTTTCAATGAAGGTGTGTGCCCGCCAGTGTCTGCTTAGGGCTTAATCAAGCGGAAACAAACCATAGAGATAGAACATGGAACTACTTCATTGTGTCAAGTTTCAAGAAGCTATCACAAACCGTGTTTGATTTAGAGTTCTAACTACACCTATCCATACATGAGAAAACAGAGTGAAACGTAAAAATTGAAACTGTTACTGCAAACGAATGCTTCAACCTAGAAGAACGGACGTTGGGCAACCAAGTGGGATTGTTGTAGTGATCATTACCTGAAAGTATGATGAAGTTTGGATGAAAATATGTATGCTGAGATTTCAGGACTTTTGTTGTTGTTTGGAAGATTGGAAACCCCTTTCAATGAAGGTGTTTTTAGCCCATCTCTGCTTAGGGGTACATCAAGAGGAAACAAACCATTCAGATAGCACTTAGAACTACTTCATTCTGTGAAGTTTCAAGAAGCTAGCACAAACCGTGTTTGATTTACAGATCCAACTACATCTATCCATATAGGAGAAATCAGAGTGAAACCTAACAATCGAAACTGTTAGTGCAAACGAATGCTTCAAACTACAAGTACGAAACTTGGGCAGCCAAGTGAGATTGTTGTAGTGATGATTACCAGAAAGTATTGTGAAGATTGGATGAAAAAATATATGCTGAGAATTCAGGAGACTCATGGTTTTTTGGAAGCTTGGAAGACTTTTTCAATGAAAGTTTGTGCCCGCCAGACTCTGCTTAGGGATACATCAAGCGGAAACAAACCATAGAGATAGAACATGGAACTACTTCATTGTGTCAAATTTCGAGAAGCTAGCACAAACCGTGTTTGATTTAGAGTTCAAACTACACCTATCCATATAGGAGAAAACAGAGTGAAAAATGAAAATTGAAACTGTTACTGCAAACGAATGATTCAACCTAGAAGAACGAAATTTGGGCAGCGAAGTAGGATTGTTGTAGTGATCATTACCTGAAAGTATCATGAAGATTGGATGAAAAAATATATGCTGAGATTTGAGGATTTTGTAGTTTTTTGGAAGATTGGAAACCCCTTTCAATGAAGTTGTTTTTCGCCCATCTATGCTTAGGGCTACATCAAGAGGAAACATCCATAGAGATAGCACTTAGAACTACTTCATTCTGTGAAGTTTCAAGAAGTTAGCACAAACCGTGTTTGATTTACAGTTCCAACTACATCTATCCATATAGGAGAAAACAGAGTGAAACCTAACAATCGAAACTGTTAGTGCAAACGAATGCTTCAACCTAGAAGTACGAAACTTGGGAGGCCAAGTGAGATTGTTGTAGTGATGATTACCTGAATGTATTGTGAAGATTGAATTAAAAAAATATATGATGAGAATTCAGGAGACTCATGGTTTTTTGGAAGCTTGGAAGACCTTTTCAATGAAGGTGTTTGCCCGCCAGTCTCTGCTTAGGGCTTAATCAAGCGGAAACAAACCATTGAGATAGAACATGGAACTACTTCATAGTGTCAAGTTTCAAGAAGCTAGCACAAACCGTGTTTGATTTAGAGTTCTAACTACACCTATCCATACATGAGAAAACAGAGTGAAACGTGAAAATTGAAACTATTACTGCAAAAGAATGCTTCAACCTAGAAGAACCGAAATTGGGCAGCCAAGTGGAATTGTTGCAGTGATCACTACCTGAAAGTATCATGAAGATTGGATGAAAAAATATATGCTGAGATTTCACAATTTAGTAGTTTTTTGGAAGATTGGAAACCCCTTTCAATGAAGGTGTTTTTCGCCCATCTCTGCTTAGGGCTACATCAAGAGGAAACAAACCATAGAGATAGCACTTAGAACTACTTCATTCTGTGAAGTTTCAAGAAGCTAGCACAAACCGTGTTTGATTTAGAGTTCCAACTACATCTATCCATATAGGAGAAAACAGAGTGAAACCTAACAATCATAACTGATAGTGCAAACGATGCTTCAACCTAGAATTACAAAACTTGGGCAGTGAAGTGAGATTGTTGAAGTAATGATTACCTGAAAGTATTGTGAAGATTGGATGAAAAAATATATTCTGAGAATTCAGGAGACTCATGGATTTTTGGAAGCTTGGAAGACCTTTTCAATGAAGGTGTGTGCACGCCAGTGTCTGCTTAGGGATTAATCAAGCGGAAACAAACCATAGAGATAGAACATGGAACTACTTCATTGTGTCAAGTTTCAAGAAGCTAGCACAAACCGTGTTTGATTTAGAGTTCCAACTACATCTATCCATATAGGAGAAAACAGAGTGAAACCTAAAAATCGAAACTGTTAGTGCAAACGATGCTTCAACCTAGAATTACAAATCTTGGGGAGCCATGTGAGATTGTTGTAGTGATGATTACCTGAAAGTATTGTGAAGATTGTGTCAAAAAATATATGATGAGAATTCAAGACACTCATGGTTTTTTGGAAGCTTGGATGACCATTTCAATGAAAGTTTGTGCCCGACAGGCTCTGCTTAGGGCTTAATCAAGCAGAATTAAACCATAGAGATATTACATGGAACTACTTCATTTTGTCAAGTTTCAAGAAGCTACCACAAACCCTGTTTGATTTAGAGTTCAAACTACAACCTATCCATATAGGAGAAAACGGAGTGAAACGTAAAAATTGAAACTGTTACTGCAAACGAATCCTTCAACCTAGAAGAACGAAAGTTGGGCAGCCAAGTGGGATTGTTGTAGTGATCACAACCTGAAAATATCATAAAGATTGGATGAAAAAATATATGCTGAGAATTCACACTTTTGTAGTTTTTTGGAAGATTGGAAACCCCTTTCAATGAAAGTGTTTTCGCGGAACTCTGCTTACGGCTACATCAAGAGGAAACAAACCATAGAGATAGCACTTAGAACTACTTCATTCTGTGAAGTTTCAAGAAGCTAGCACAAACCGTGTTTGATTTACAGTTCCAACTACATCTATCCATATAGGAGAAAACAGAGTGAAACCTAACAATCGAAACTGTTAGTGGAAATGAATGCTTCAACCTAGAAGTACGAGACTTGGGCAGCCAACTGAGATTGTTGTAGTGATGATTACCTGAAAGTATTGTGAAGATTGGATGAAAAAATATATGCTGAGAATTCAAAAGACTCATGGTTTTTTGGAAGCTTGGAAGACCTTTTCAATGAAGGTGTTTGCCCGCAAGTCTCTTCTTAGGGCTTAATCAAGCGGAAACAAACCATTGAGATAGAACATGGAACTACTTCATTGTGTCAAGTTTCAAGAAGCTAGCACAAACCGTGTTTGATTTAGAGTTCTAACTACACCTAGCCATATATGAGAAAACAGAGTGAAACGTGAAAATTGAAACTGTTACTGCAAACGAATGCTTCAACCTAGAAGAACGTAAGTTGGGCAGCCAAGTGGGATTGTTGTAGTGATCACTACCTGAAAGTATCATGAAGATTGGATGAAAAAATATATGCTGATATTTCAGGACTTTAGTTGTTTTTTGGAAGATTGGAAACCCCTTTCAATGAAGGTGTTTTTCGCCCATCTCTGCTTAGGGCTACATCAAGAGGAAACAAACCATAGAGATAGAACTTGGAACTAGTTCATTCTGTGAAGTTTCAAGAAGCCAGCACAAACCGTGTTTGATTTACAGTTCCAACTACATCTATCCATATAGGAGAAATCAGAGTGAAACCTAACGATCGAAACTGTTAGTGCAAACGAATGCATCAACCTAGAATTACAAAAGTTGGGCAGCCAAGTGAGATTGTTGTAGTGATCATTACCTGAAAGTATTGTGATGATTGGATGAAAAAATATATGCTGAGAATTCAGGAGACTCATGGTTTTTTGGAAGCTTGGAAGACCTTTTCCATGAAAGTTTGTGTCCGCCAGGCTCTGCTTAGGGCTTAATCAAGCGGAAACAAACAATAGATATAGAACATGGAACTACTTCATTGTGTCCAGTTTCGAGAAGGTAGCACAAACCGTGTTTGATTTAGAGTTCAAACTACACCTATCCATATAGGAGAAAGCAGAGTGAAAACTGAAAATTGAAACTGTTACTGCAAACGAATGATTCAACCTAGAAGCACGAAATTTCTGCAGCGAAGTAGGATTGTTGTAGTGATCATTACCTGAAAGTATCATGAAGATTGGATAAAAAATATATGCTGATTTGAGGACTTTTGTTGTTTTTTGGAAGATTGGAAATCCCTTTCAATGAAGGTGTTTTTCGCCCATCTCTGCTTAGGGCTACATCAAGAGGAAACAAACCATAGAGATAGCACTTAGAACTACTTCATTCTGTGAAGTTTCAAGAAGCTAGCACAAACCGTGTTTGATTTAGAGTTCCAACTACATCTATCCATATAGGAGAAAACAGAGTGAAACCTAACAATCGAAACTGTTAGTGCAAACGATGCTTCAACCTAGAATTACTAAACGTGGGGAGTCAAGTGAGATTGTTGTAGTGATGATTACCTGAAAGTATTGATAAGGTTCGATGAAAAAATATATGCTGAGAATTCAGGAGACTCATGGTTTTCTGGAAGCTTGGAAGACCTTTTCAATGAAGGTGTGTGCCCGCCAGTCTCTGCTTAGGGCTTAATCAATGGAAACAAACCATAGAGATAGAACATGGAACTACCTCATTGTGTCAAGTTTCAAGAAGCTAGCACAAACCGTGTTTGATTTAGAGTTCTAACTACACCTATCCATATATGAGAAAACAGAGTGAAACCTGAAAATTGAAACTGTTACTGCAAACGAATGCTTCAACCTAGAAGAACGAAAGTTGGGTAGCCAAGTGGGATTGTTGTAGTGACCATTACCTGAAAGTATCATGAAGATTGGATGAAAAAAAATATGCTGAGATTGCAGAACTTTTGTAGTTTTTTGGAAGATTGGAAACCCTTTTCATTGAAGGTGTTTTTTGCTCATCTCTGCTTAGGGCTACATGAAGAGGAAACAAACCGTAGAGATAGCACTTAGAACTACTTCATTCTGTGAAGTTTCGAGAAGCTAGCACAAACCGTGTTTGATTTAGAGTTCCAACTACATCAATCCATATAGGAGAAAACAGAGTGAAACCTAACAATCGAAACTGTTAGTGCAAACGATGCTTCAACCTAGAATTACAAAACTTAGGCAGTCAAGTGAGATTGTTGTATTGATGATTTCCTGAAAGTGTTGTGAAGTTTGGATGAAAAAATATATGCTGAGAATTCAGGAGACTCATGGTATTTTGGAAGCTTGGAGGACCTTTTCAATGAGTTTGTGTGCCCGCCAGTGTCTGCTTAGGGCTTAATCAAGCGGAAACAAACCATAGAGATAGTACATGGAACTACTTCATTGTGTCAAGTTTCAAGAAGCTACCACAAACCGTGTTTGATTTAGAGTTCTAACTACACCTATCCGTATATGAGAAAACAGAGTGAAACGTGAAAATCGAAACTGTTACTGCAAACGAATGCTTCAACCTAGAAGAACGAAAGTTGGGCAGCTAAGTGGGATTGTTGTAGTGATCACTACCTGAAAGGATTGTGAAGATTGGATGAAAAAATAGAATATTCTGACAATTCAGGAGACTCATGGATTTTGGAAGCTTGGAAGACCTTTTCAAAGAAGGTGTGTGCCTGACAGTATCTGCTTAGGGCTCAATCAAGCGGAAACAAACCATAGAGATAGAACATGGAACTACTTCATTGTGTCAAGTTTCAAGAAGCTAGCACAAACCGCGTTTGATTTAGAGTTCTAACTACACCTATCCATATATGAGAAAACAGAGTGAAACGTAAAAATTGAAACTGTTACTGCAAACGAATGCTTCAACCTAGAAGTACGAAACTTGGGCAGCCAAGTGAGATTGTTGTAGTGATCATTACCTGAAAGTATCATGAAGATTGGATGAAAAAATGTATGCTGAGATTTCAGGACTTTTGTAGTTTTTTGGAAGATTGGAAACCCCTTTCAATGAAGGTGTTTTTCTCCCATCTCTGCTTAGGGCTACATCAAGAGGAAACAAACCATAGAGATAGCACTTAGAACTACTTCATTCTGTGAAGTTTCAAGAAGCTAGCACAAACCGTGTTTGATTTACAGTTCCAACTACATCTATCCATATAGGAGAATTCAGAGTGAAACCTAAAAATGGAAACTGTTAGTGCAAACGAATGCTTCAACCTAGAAGTACGAAACTTGGGCAGCCAAGTGAGATTGTTGTAGTGATGATTACCTGAAAGTATTGTGCAGATTGGATGAAAAAATATATGCTGAGAACTCAGGAGACTCATGGTTTTTTGGATGCTTGGAAGACCTTTTCAAAGAAAGTTTGTGCCCGCCAGGCTCTGCTTAGGGCTACATCAAGCGGAAACAAACCATAGAGATAGAACATGGAACTACTTCATTGTGTCAAGTTTCGAGAAGCTAGCACAAACCGTGTTTGATTTAGAGTTCTAACTACACCTATCCATATATGAGAAAACAGAGTGAAATCTGAAAATTGGAACTGTTACTGAAAACTAATGATTCAACCTAGAAGAACGCAAGTTGGCAGCCAAGTGGGATTGGTGTAGTGATCGTTACCTGAAAGTATCATGAAGATTGGATGAAAAAATATATGCTGATATTTCAGGACTTTTGTAGTTTTTTGGAAGATTGGAAACCCCTTTCAATGAAGGTGTTTTTCGCCCATCTCTGCTTAGGGCTACATCAAGAGGAAACAAACCATAGATATAGAACTTAGAACTAGTTCATTCTGTGAAGTTTCAAGAAGCTAGCACAAACCGTGTTTGATTTACAGTTCCAACTACATCTATCCATATAGGAGAAAACAGAGTGAAACCTAACAATCGAAACTGTTAGTGCAAACGAATGCTTCAACCTAGAAGTACGAAACTTGGGCAGCCAAGTGAGATTGTTGTAGTGATGATTACCTGAAAGTATTGTGAGGATTGGATGAAAAAATATATGCTGAGAATTCAGGAGACTCATGCTTTTTTTGGAAACTGGGAGGACCTTTTCAATGAAGGTGTGTTCCCGCCAGTGTCTGCTTAGGGCTTAATCAAGCGGAAACAAACCATAGAGATAGAACATAGAACTACTTCATTTTGTCAAGTTTCAAGAAGCTACCACAAACCGTGATTGATTTAGAGTTCAAACTACACCTATCCATATAGGAGAAAACAGAGTGAAAACTGAAAATTGAAACTGTTACTGCAAACGAATGATTCAACCTAGAAGAATGAAATTTGGGCAGCGAAGTAGGACTGTTGTAGTGATCATTACCTGAAAGTATCATGAAGATTGGATGAAAAAATATATGCTGAGATTTGAGGACTTTTGTAGTTTTTTGGAAGATTGGAAACCCCTTTCAATGAAGGTGTTTTTCTCCCATCTCTGCTTAGGGCTACATCAAGAGGAAACAAACCATAGAGATAGCACTTAGAACTACTTCATTCTGTGAAGTTTCAAGAAGCTAGCACAAAACGTGTTTGATTTACAGTTCCAACTACATCTATCTATAAAAGAGAAAACAGAGTGAAACCTAACAATCGAAACTGTTAGTGCAAAGGATGCTTCAACCTAGAATTACAAAACTTGGGCAGTCAAGTGAGATTGTTGTAGTGATGATTGCCTGAAGGTATTGTGAAGATTGGATGAAAAATATACTCTGAGAATTCAGGAGACTCATGGATTTTGGAAGCTTGGAAGACCTTTTCAATGAAGGTGTGTGCCCGCCAGTGTCTGCTTATGGCTCAATCAAGTGGAAAAAAACCATAGAGATAGAACATGGAACTACTTCATTGTGTCAAATTTCAAGATGCTAGCACAAACCGTGTTTGATTTAGAGTTCTAACTACACCTATCCATATATGAGAAAACAGAGTGAAACGTAAAAATTTAAACTGTTACTGCAAACGAATGCTTCAACCTAGAAGAAGGAACGTTGGGCGACCAAGTGGGATTGTTATAGTGATCATTACCTGAATGTATCATGAAGATTGGATGAAAAAATGTATGCTGAGATTTCAGGACTTTTGTAGTTTTTTGGAAGATTGGAAACCCCTTTCAATGAAGGTGTTTTGAGCCATCTCTGCTTAGGGCTACATCAAGAGGAAACAAACCATACCGATAGCACATAGAACTTCTTCATTCTGTGAAGTTTCAAGAAGCTAGCACAAACCGTGTTTGATTTACAGTTCCAACTACATCTATCCATATAGAAGAAATCAGAGTGAAACCTAACAATCGAAACTGTTAGTGCAAACGATGCTTCAACCTAGAATTACAAAACTTGGGCAGTCAAGTGAGATTGTTGTAGTGATGATTGCCTGAAGGTATTGTGAAGATTGGATGAAAAAATATATTCTGAGAATTCAGGAGACTCATGGATTTTGGAAGCTTGGAAGACCTTTTCAATGAAGGTGTGTGCCCACCAGTGTCTGCTTAGGGCTCAATCAAGCGGAAACAAACCATAGAGATAGAACTTGGAAGTACTTCATTGTGTCAATTTTCAAGAAGCTAGCACAAACCGTGTTTGATTTAGACTTTTAACTACACCAATCTATATATGTGAAAACAGCGTGAAACGTGAAAATTGAAACTGTTCCTGAAAACGAATGCTTCAACCTAGAAGAAGGAACGTTGGGCTACCAAGTGGGATTGTTGTAGTGATCACTACCTGAAAGTATCATGAAGATTGTATGAAAAAATATATGCTGATATTTCAGGACTTTAGTAGTTTTTTGGAAGATTGGAAACCCCTTTCAATGAAGGTGTATTTCGCCCATCTCTGCTTAGGGCTACATCAAGAGGAAACAAACCACAGAGATAGAACTTAGAACTACTTCATTCTGTGAAGTTTCAAGAAGCTAGCACAAACCGTGTTTGATTTACAATTCCAACTACATCTATCCATATAGGAGAAAACAGAGTGAAACCTAACAATCGAAACTGTTAGTGCAAACGAATGCTTCAACCTAGAAGTACGAAACTTGGGCAGCCAAGTGAGATTGTTGTAGTGATGATTACCTGAAAGTATTGTGAAGATTGGATGAAAAAATATATGCTGAGAATTCAGGAGACTCATGCTTTTTTTGGAAGCTGGGAGGACCTTTTCAATGAAGGTGTGTTCCCGACAGTGTCTGCTTAGGGCTTAATCAAGCAGAAACAAACCATAGAGATAGAACATAGAACTACTTCATTGTGTCAAGTTTCAAGAAGCTACCACAAACCGTGTTTGATTTAGAGTTCAAACTACACCTATCCATATAGGAGAAAACAGAGTGAAAACTGAAAATTAAAACTGTTACTGCAAACGAATGATTCAACCTAGAAGAACGAAATTTGGGCACCGAAGGAGAATTCTTGTAGTGATCATTACCTGAAAGTATCGTGAAGATTGGATGAAAAAATATATGCTGAGATTTGAGGACTTTTGTAGTTTTTTGGAAGATTTGAAACACCTTTCAATGAAGGTGTTTTTCGCCCATCTCTGCTTTGGGCTACATCAAGAGGAAACAAACCATAGAGATAGCACTTTGAACTACTTCATTCTGTGAAGTTTCAAGAAGCTAGCACAAACCGTGTTTGATTTAGAGTTCCAACTACATCTATCTATATAGGAGAAAACAGAATGAAACCTAACCATCGAAACTGTTAGTGTAAACGATGCTTCAACCTAGAATTACAAAACTTGGGCAGCCAAGTGAGATTGTTGTAATGATCATTGCCTGAAAGTATTGTGAAGTTTGGATGAAAAATATATGCTGAGAATTCAGGAGACTCATGGTTTTTTGGAAGCTTGAAAGACATTTTCAATGAAAGTTTGTGCCCGCCAGGCTCTACTTAGGGCTACATCAAGCGGAAACAAACCATAGAGATAGAACATGGAACTACTTCATTGTGTCAAGTTTCGAGAAGCTAGCACAAACCGTGTTTGATTTATAGTTCTAACTACACCTATCCATATATGAGAAAACAGAGTGAAACGTGAAAATTGAAACTGTTACTGAAAATGAATGCTTCAACCTAGAAGAACGAAAGGTGGGCAACCAAGTGGGATTGTTGTAGTGATCATTACCTGAAAGTATCATGAAGATTGGATGAAAAAATCTATGCTGAGATTTGAGGACTTTTGCAGTTTTTTGGAAGATTGGAAACCCCTTTCAATGAAGGTGTTTTTCTCCCATCTCTGCTTAGGGCTACATCAAGAGGAAACAAACCATAGAGATAGCACTTAGAACTACTTCATTCTGTGAAGTTTCAAGAAGCTAGCACAAACCGTGTTTGATTTACAGTTCCAACTACATCTATACATATAGGAGAAAACAGAGTGAAACCTAACAATCGAAACTGTTAGTGCAAACGATGCTTCAACCTAGAATTACAAAACTTGGGCAGTCAAGCGAGATTGTTGTAGTGATGATTACCTGAAGGTATTGTGAAGATTGGATGAAAAAATATATTCTGAGAATTCAGGAGACTCATGGATTTTTGGAAGCTTGGAAGACCTTTTCAATGAAGGTGTGTGCCCGCCAGTGTCTGCTTAGGGATTAATCAAGCGGAAACAAACCATAGAGATAGAACATGGAACTACTTCATTGTGTCAATTTTCAAGAAGCTAGCACAAACCGTGTTTGATTTAGAGTTCCAACTACATCTATCCATATAGGAGAAACAAAGTGAAACCTAACAATCAAAACTGTTAGTGTAAATGATGCTTCAACCTAGAATTACAGGACTTGGGCAGCCAAGTGAGAATGTTGTAATGATGATTACCTGAAAGTATTGTGAAGATTGTATGAAAAAATATATGCTGAGAATTCAGGAGACTCATGTTTTTTTGGAAGTTTGGATGACCTTTTCAATGAAAGTTTGTGCCCGACAGGCTCTGCTTAGGGCTTAATCAAGCGGAAACAAACCATAGAGATATTACATGGAACTACTTCATTGTGTCAAGTTTCAAGAAGCTACCACAAACCGTGTTTGATTTAGAGTTCAAACTACACCTATCCATATAGGAGAAAACAGAGTGAAAACTGAAATTTGAAACTGTTACTGCAAACGAATGATTCAACCTAGAAGAACGAAATTTGGGCAGCGAAGTAGGATTGTTGTAGTGATCATTACCTGAAAGTATCGTGAAGATTGGATGAAAAAATATATGCTGAGATTTGAGGACTTTTGTAGTTTTTTGACAGATTGGAAACCCCTTTCAATGAAGGTGTTTTTCGCCCATCTCTGCTTAGGGCTACATCAAGAGGAAACAAACCATAGAGATAGCACTTAGAACTACTTCATTCTGTGAAGTTTCAAGAAGCTAGCACAAACCGTGTTTGATTTACAGTTCCAACTACATCTATCCATATAGGAGAAAACAGAGTGAAACCTAACAATCGAAACTGTTAGTGCAAACGATGCTTCAACCTAGAATTACAAAACTTGGGCAGTCAAGCGAGATTGTTGTAGTGATGATTACCTGAAGGTATTGTGAAGATTGGATGAAAAAATATATTCTGAGAATTCAGGAGACTCATGGATTTTTGGAAGCTTGGAAGACCTTTTCAATGAAGGTGTGTGCCCGCCAGTGTCTGCTTAGGGATTAATCAAGCGGAAACAAACCATAGAGATAGAACATGGAACTACTTCATTGTGTCAAGTTTCAAGAAGCTAGCACAAACCGTGTTTGATTTAGAGTTCCAACTACATCTATCCATATAGGAGAAAACAGAGTGAAACCTAACTATCAAAACTGTTAGTGTAAACGATGCTTCAACCTAGAATTACAAACTTGGGCAGTCAAGGGAGATTGTTGTAGTGATGATTGCCTGAAGGTATTGTGAAGATTGGATGAAAAAATATATTCTGAGAATTCAGGAGACTCATGGATTTTGGAAGCTTGGAAGACCTTTTCAATGAAGGTGTGTGCCCGCCAGTGTCTGCTTACGGCTCAATCAAGCAGAAACAAACCATAGAGATAGAACAAGGAACTACTTCATTGTGACAAGTTTCAAGAAGCTAGCACAAACCGTGATTGATTTAGACTTCTAACTACACCTATCCATACATGAGAAAACAGAGTGAAACGTAAAAATTGAAACTGTTACTGCAAACGAATGCTTCAACCTAAAAGAAGGAACGTTGGGCAACCAAGTGGGATTGTTGTAGTGATCATTACCTGAAAGTATCATGAATATTGGATGAAAAAATGTATGCTGAGATTTCAGGACTTTTGTAGTTTTTTGGAAGATTGGAAACCCCTTTCAATAAGGTGTTTTTAGCCCATCTCTGCTTAGGGCTACATCAAGAGGAAAGAAACCATACAGATACCACTTAGAAGTACTTCATACTGTGAAGTTTCAAGAAGCTAGCACAAACCGTGTTTGATTTACAGTTCCAACTACATCTATCCATATAGGAGAAATCAGAGTGAAACCTAACAATCGAAACTGTTAGTGCAAACGAATGCTTCAACCTAGAAGTACGAAACTTGGGCAGCCAAGTGAGATTGTTGTAGTGATGATTACCTGAAAGTATTGTGAAGATTGGATGAAAAAATATATGCTGAGAATTCTGGAGACTCATGGTTTTTTGGAAGCTTGGAAGACCTTTTCAATGAAGGTGTTTGCCCGCCAGTCTCTGCTTAGGGCTTAATCAAGCGGAAACAAACCATAGAGATAGAACATGGAACTACAGCATTGTGTCAAGTTTCAAGAAGCTAGCACAAACCGTGTTTGATTTAGAGTTCTAACTACACCTATCCGTATATGAGAAAAGAGAGTGAAACGTGAAAATTGAAACTGTTACTGAAAACGAATGCTTCAACCTAGAAGAACGAAAGTTGGGCAGCCAAGTGGGATTGTTGTAGTGATCACTACCTGAAAGTATCATGAAGATTGTATGAAAAATATATGCTGATATTTCAGGACTTTAGTAGTTTTTTGGAAGATTGGAAACCCCTTTCAATGAAGGTGTTTTTCGCCCATCTCTGCTTAGGGCTACATCAAGAGGAAACAAACCACAGAGATAGAACTTAGAAGTACTTCATTATGTGAAGTGTCAAGAAGCTAGCACAAACCGTGTTTGATTTAGAGTTCCAACTACATCTATCCATATAGGAGAAATCAGAGTGAAACCTAACAATCGAAACTGTTAGTGCAAACGAATGCTTCAACCTAGAATTACAAAACTTGGGCAGCCAAGTGAGATTGTTGTAATGATCATTGCCTGAAAGTATTGTGAAGATTGGATGAAAAAATATATGCTGAGAATTCAGGAGACTCATGGTTTTTTGGAAGCTTGAAAGACATTTTCAATGAAAGTTTGTGCCCGCCAGGCTCTACTTAGGGCTACATCAAGCGGAAATAAACCATAGAGATAGAACATGGAACTACTTCATTGTGTCAAGTTTCGAGATGCTAGCACAAACCGTGTTTGATTTAGAGTTCTAACTACACCTATCCATATATGAGAAAACAGAGTGAAACGTGAAAATTGAAACTGTTACTGAAAATGAATGCTTCAACCTAGAAGAACGAAAGGTGGGCAACCAAGTGGCATTGTTGTAGTGATCATTACCTGAAAGTATCATGAAGATTGGATGAAAAAATCTAGGCTGAGATTTGAGGACTTTTGCAGTTTTTTGGAAGATAGGAAACCCCTTTCAAGGAAGGTGTTTTTCTCCCATCTCTGCTTAGGGCTACATCAAGAGGAAACAAACCATAGAGATAGCACTTAGAACTACTTCATTCTGTGAACTTTCAAGAAGCTAGCACAAACCGTGTTTGATTTAGAGTTCCAAATACATCTATCCATATAGGAGAAAACAGAGTGAAACCTAACAATCAAAACTGTTAGTGCAAAAGATGCTTCAACCTAGAATTACAAAACTTGGGCAGGCAAGCGAGATTGTTGTAGTGATGATTACCTGAAGGTATTGTGAAGATTTGATGAAAAAATATATTCTGAGAATTCAGGAGACTCATGGATTTTTGGAAGCTTGGAAGACCTTTTCAATGAAGGTGTGTGCCCGCCAGTGACTGCTTAGGGATTAATCAAATGGAAGCAAACCATAGAGATAGAACATGGAACTACTTCATTGTGTCAAGTTTCAAGAAGCTAGCACAAACCGTGTTTGATTTAGAGTTCCAACTACATCTATCCATATAGGAGAAAACAGAGTGAAACGTGAAAATTGAAACTGTTACTGAAAACGAATGCTTCAACCTAGAAGAACGAAAGTTGGGCAGCCAAGTGGGATTGTTGTAGTGATCACTACCTGAAAGTATCATGAAGATTGTATGAAAAATATATGCTGATATTTCAGGACTTTAGTAGTTTTTTGGAAGATTGGAAACCCCTTTCAATGAAGGTGTTTTTCGCCCATCTCTGCTTAGGGCTACATCAAGAGGAAACAAACCACAGAGATAGAACTTAGAAGTACTTCATTATGTGAAGTTTCATGAAGCTAGCACAAACCGTGTTTGATTTAGAGTTCCAACTACATCTATCCATATAGGAGAAATCAGAGTGAAACCTAACAATCGAAACTGTTAGTGCAAACGAATGCTTCAACCTAGAATTACAAAACTTGGGCAGCCAAGTGAGATTGTTGTAATGATCATTGCCTGAAAGTATTGTGAAGATTGGATGAAAAAATATATGCTGAGAATTCAGGAGACTCATGTTTTTTTGGAAGCTTGAAAGACATTTTCAATGAAAGTTTGTGCCCGCCAGGCTCTACTTAGGGCTACATCAAGCGGAAATAAACCATAGAGATAGAACATGGAACTACTTCATTGTGTCAAGTTTCGAGATGCTAGCACAAACCGTGTTTGATTTAGAGTTCTAACTACACCTATCCATATATGAGAAAACAGAGTGAAACGTGAAAATTGACACTGTTACTGAAAATGAATGCTTCAACCTAGAAGAACGAAAGGTGGGCAACCAAGTGGCATGGTTGTAGTGATCATTACCTGAAAGTATCATGAAGATTGGATGAAAAAATCTATGCTGAGATTTGAGGACTTTTGCAGTTTTTTGGAAGATTGGAAACCCCTTTCAAGGAAGGTGTTTTTCTCCCATCTCTGCTTAGGGCTACATCAAGAGGAAACAAACCATAGAGATAGCACTTAGAACTACTTCATTCTGTGAACTTTCAAGAAGCTAGCACAAACCGTGTTTGATTTAGAGTTCCAAATACATCTATCCATATAGGAGAAAACAGAGTGAAACCTAACAATCGAAACTGTTAGTGCAAAAGATGCTTCAACCTAGAATTACAAAACTTGGGCAGGCAAGCGAGATTGTTGTAGTGATGATTACCTGAAGGTATTGTGAAGATTGGATGAAAAAATATATTCTGAGAATTCAGGAGAGTCATGGATTTTGGGAAGCTTGGAAGACCTTTTCAATGAAGGTGTGTGCCCGCCAGTGACTGCTTAGGGATTAATCAAATGGAAGCAAACCATAGAGATAGAACATGGAACTACTTCATTGTGTCAAGTTTCAAGAAGCTAGCACAAACCGTGTTTGATTTAGAGTTCCAACTACCTCTATCCATATAGGAGAAAACAGAGTTAAACCTAACATTCGAAACTGTTAGTGTAAATGATGCTTCAACCTAGAATTACAGGACTTGGGCAGCCAAGTGAGAATGTTGTAGTTATGATTACCTGAAAGTATTGTGAAGATTGTATGAAAAAATATATGCTGAGAATTCAGGAGACTCATGGTTTTTTGGAAGTTTGGATGACCTTTTCAATGAAAGATTGTGCCCGACAGGCTCTGCTTAGGGCTTAATCAAGCGGAAACAAACCATAGTGATATTACATGGAACTACTTCATTGTGTCAAGTTTCAAGAAGCTACCACAAACCGTGTTTGAATTAGAGTTCAAACTACACCTATCCATATAGGAGAAAACAGAGTGAAAAATGAAAATTGAAACTGTTACTGCAAACGAATGATTCAACCTAGAAGAACGAAATTTGGGCAGCGAAGTAGGATTGTTGTAGTGATCATTACCTGAAAGTATCATGAAGATTGGATGAAAAAATATATGCTGAGATTTGAGGATTTTGTAGTTTTTTGGAAGATTGGAAACCCCTTTCAATGAAGTTGTTTTTCGCCCATCTATGCTTAGGGCTACATCAAGAGGAAACATCCATAGAGATAGCACTTAGAACTACTTCATTCTGTGAAGTTTCAAGAAGTTAGCACAAACCGTGTTTGATTTACAGTTCCAACTACATCTATCCATATAGGAGAAAACAGAGTGAAACCTGACAATCGAAACTGTTAGTGCAAACGAATGCTTCAACCTAGAAGTACGAAACTTGGGAGGCCAAGTGAGATTGTTGTAGTGATGATTACCTGAATGTATTGTGAAGATTGAATTAAAAAAATATATGGTGAGAATTCAGGAGACTCATGGTTTTTTGGAAGCTTGGAAGACCTTTTCAATGAAGATGTTTGCCCGCCAGTCTCTGCTTAGGGCTTAATCAAGCGGAAACAAACCATTGAGATAGAACATGGAACTACTTCATAGTGTCAAGTTTCAAGAAGCTAGCACAAACCGTGTTTGATTTAGAGTTCTAACTACACCTATCCATACATGAGAAAACAGAGTGAAACGTGAAAATTGAAACTATTACTGCAAAAGAATTCTTCAACCTAGAAGAACCGAAATTGGGCAGCCAAGTGGAATTGTTGTAGTGATCACTACCTGAAAGTATCATGAAGATTGGATGAAAAAATATATGCTGAGATTTCAGGACTTTTGTAGTTTTTTGGAAGATTGGAAACCCCTTTCAATGAAGGTGTTTTTCGCCCATCTCTGCTTAGGGCTACACCAAGAGGAAACAAACCATAGAGATAGCACTTAGAACTACTTCATTCTGTGAAGTTTCAAGAAGCTAGCACAAACCGTGTTTGATTTAGAGTTCCAACTACATCTATCCATATAGGAGGAAACAGAGTGAAACCTAACAATCGAAACTGTTATTGCAAACGAATGCTTCAACCTAGAATTACAAGACTTGGGGAGCCATGTGAGATTGTTGTAGTGATGATTACCTGAAAGTATTGTGAAGATTGTATGAAAAAATCTATGATGAGAATTCAAGAGACTCATGGTTTTTTGGAAGCTTGGATGACCTTTTCAATGAAAGTTTGTGCCCAACAGGCTCTGCTTAGGGCTTAATCAAGCGGAATTAAACCATAGAGATATTACATGGAACTACTTCATTGTGTCAAGTTTCAAGAAGCTACCACAAACCCTGTTTGATTTAGAGTTCAAACTACAACCTATCCATATAGGAGAAAACGGAGTGAAACGTAAAAATTGAAACTGTTACTGCAAACGATTGCTTCAACCTAGAAGAACGAAAGTTGGGCAGCCAAGTGGGATTGTTGTAGTGATCACAACCTGAAAATATCATAAAGATTGGATGAAAAAATATATGCTGAGAATTCACACTTTTGTAGTTTTTTGGAAGATTGGAAACCCCTTTCAATGAACGTGTTTTCGCGGAACTCTGCTTACGGCTACATCAAGAGGAAACAAACCATAGAGATAGCACTTAGAACTACTTCATTCTGTGAAGTTTCAAGAAGCTAGCACAAACCGTGTTTGATTTACAGTTCCAACTACATCTATCCATATAGGAGAAAACAGAGTGAAACCTAACAATCGAAACTGTTATTGCAAACGAATGCTTCAACCTAGAAGTACGAGACTTGGGCAGCCAACTGAGATTGTTGTAGTGATGATTACCTGAAAGTATTGTGAAGATTGGATGAAAAAATATATGCTGAGAATTCAAAAGACTCATGGTTTTTTGGAAGCTTGGAAGACCTTTTCAATGAAGGTGTTTGCCCGCAAGTCTCTGCTTAGGGCTTAATCAAGCGGAAACAAACCATTGAGATAGAACATGGAACTACTTCATTGTGTCAAGTTTCAAGAAGCTAGCACAAACCGTGTTTGATTTAGAGTTCTAACTACACCTATCCATATATGAGAAAACAGAGTGAAACCTGAAAATTGAAACTGTTACTGCAAACGAATGCTTCAACCTAGAAGAACGTAAGTTGGGCAGCCAAGTGGGATTGTTGTAGTGATCACTACCTGAAAGTATCATGAAGATTGGATGAAAAAACATATGCTGATATTTCAGGACTTTAGTTGTTTTTTGGAAGATTGGAAACCCCTTTCAATGAAGGTGTTTTTCGCCCATCTCTGCTTAGGGCTACATCAAGAGGAAACAAACCATAGAGATAGAACTTGGAACTAGTTCATTCTGTGAAGTTTCAAGAAGCCAGCACAAACCGTGTTTGATTTACAGTTCCAACTACATCTATCCATATAGGAGAAATCAGAGTGAAACCTAACGATCGAAACTGTTAGTGCAAACGAATGCATCAACCTAGAATTACAAAACTTGGGCAGCCAAGTGAAATTGTTGTAGTGATCATTACCTGAATGTATTGTGATGATTGGATGAAAAAATATATGCTGAGAATTCAGGAGACTCATGGTTTTTTGGAAGCTTGGAAGACCTTTTCCATGAAAGTTTGTGTCCGCCAGGCTCTGCTTAGGGCTTAATCAAGCGGAAACAAACAATAGATATAGAACATGGAACTACTTCATAGTGTCCAGTTTCGAGAAGGTAGCACAAACCGTGTTTGATTTAGAGTTCAAACTACACCTATCCATATAGGAGAAAGCAGAGTGAAAACTGAAAATTGAAACTGTTACTGCAAACGAATGATTCAACCTAGAAGAACGAAATTTCTGCAGCGAAGTAGGATTGTTGTAGTGATCATTACCTGAAAGTATCATGAAGATTGGATAAAAAATATATGCTGAGATTTGAGGACTTTTGTTGTTTTTTGGAAGATTGGAAATCCCTTTCAATGAAGGTGTTTTTCGCCCATCTATGCTTAGGGCTACATCAAGAGGAAACAAACCATAGAGATAGCACTTAGAACTACTTCATTCTGTGAAGTTTCAAGAAGCTAGCACAAACCGTGTTTGATTTAGAGTTCCAACTACATCTATCCATATAGGAGAAAACAGAGTGAAACCTAACAATCGAAACTGTTAGTGCAAACGATGCTTCAACCTAGAATTACTAAACGTGGGCAGTCAAGTGAGATTGTTGTAGTGATGATTACCTGAAAGTATTGTTAAGGTTCGATGAAAAAATATATGCTGAGAATTCAGGAGACTCATGGTTTTTTGGAAGCTTGGAAGACCTTTTCAATGAAGGTGTGTGCCCGCCAGTCTCTGCTTAGGGCTTAATCAATGGAAACAAACCATAGAGATAGAACATGGAACTACCTCATTGTGTCAAGTTTCAAGAAGCTAGCACAAACCGTGTTTGATTTAGAGTTCTAACTACACCTATCCATATATGAGAAAACAGAGTGAAACCTGAAAATTGAAACTGTTACTGCAAACGAATGCTTCAACCTAGAAGAACGAAAGTTGGGTAGCCAAGTTGGGATTGTTGTAGTGACCATTACCTGAAAGTATCATGAAGATTGTATGAAAAATATATGCTGATATTTCAGGACTTTAGTAGTTTTTTGGAAGATTGGAAACCCCTTTCAATGAAGGTGTTTTTCGCCCATCTCTGCTTAGGGCTACATCAAGAGGAAACAAACTACAGAGATAGAAATTAGAAGTACTTCATTATGTGAAGTTTCAAGAAGCTAGCACAAACCGTGTTTGATTTAGAGTTCCAACTACATCTATCCATATAGGAGAAATCAGAGTGAAACCTAACAATCGAAACTGTTAGTGCAAACGAATGCTTCAACCTAGAATTACAAAACTTGGGCAGCCAAGTGAGATTGTTGTAATGATCATTGCCTGAAAGTATTGTGAAGATTGGATGAAAAAATATATGCTGAGAATTCAGGAAACTCATGGTTTTTTGGAAGCTTGAAAGACATTTTCAATGAAAGTTTGTGCCCGCCAGGCTCTACTTAGGGCTACATCAAGCGGAAACAAACCATAGAGATAGAACATGGAACTACTTCATTGTGTCAAGTTTCGAGAAGCTAGCACAAACCGTGTTTGATTTAGAGTTCTAACTACACCTATCCATATATGAGAAAACAGAGTGAAACGTGAAAATTGAAACTGTTACTGAAAATGAATGCTTCAACCTAGAAGAACGAAAGGTGGGCAACCAAGTGGGATTGTTGTAGTGATCATTACCTGAAAGTATCATGAAGATTGGATGAAAAAATCTATGCTGAGATTTGAGGACTTTTGCAGTTTTTTGGAAGATTGGAAACCCCTTTCAATGAAGGTGTTTTTCGCCCATCTCTGCTTAGGGCTACATCAAGAGGAAACAAACCATAGAGATAGCACTTAGAACTACTTTATTCTGTGAAGTTTCAAGAAGCTTGCACAAACCGTGTTTGATTTAGAGTTCCAACTACATCTATCTATATAGGAGAAAACAGAATGAAACCTAACCATCGAAACTGTTAGTGTAAACGATGCTTCAAACTAGAATTACAAAACTTGGGCAGTCAAGTGAGATTGTTGTAGTGATGATTGCCTGAAGGTATTGTGAAGATTGGATGAAACAATATATGCTGAGAATTCAGGAGACTCATGGTATTTTGGAAGCTTGGAGGACCTTTTCAATGAATTTGTGTGCCCGCCAGTGTCTGCTTAGGGCTTAATCAAGCGGAAACAAACCATAGAGATAGTACATGGAACTACTTCATTGTGTCAAGTTTCAAGAAGCTACCACAAACCGTGTTTGATTTAGAGTTCTAACTACACCTATCCGTATATGAGAAAACAGAGTGAAATGTGAAAATCGAAACTGTTACTGCAAACGAATGCTTCAACCTAGAAGAACGAAAGTTGGGCAGCTAAGTGGGATTGTTGTAGTGATCACTACCTGAAAGGATTGTGAAGATTGGATGAAAAAATAGAATATTCTGAGAATTCAGGAGACTCATGGATTTTGGAAGCTTGGAAGACCTTTTCAAAGAAGGTGTGTGCATGCCAGTGTCTGCTTAGGGCTCAATCAAGCAGAAACAAACCATAGAGATAGAACATGGAACTACTTCATTGTGTCAAGTTTCAAGAAGCTAGCACAAACCGTGTTTGATTTAGAGTTCTAACTACACCTATCCATATATGAGAAAACAGAGTGAAACGTAAAAATTGAAACTGTTACTGCAAACGAATGCTTCAACCTAGAAGAACGAACGTTGGGCAACCAAGTGGGATTGTTGTAGTGATCGTTACTGGAAAGTATCATGAAGATTGGATGAAAAAATGTATGCTGAGATTTCAGGACTTTTGTAGTTTTTTGGAAGATTGGGAACCCCTTTCAATGAAGGTGTTTTTCGCCCATCTCTGCTTAGGGCTACATCAAGAGGAAACAAACCATAGAGATAGCACTTAGAACTACTTCATTCTGTGAAGTTTCAAGAAGCTAGCACAAACCGTGTTTGATTTACAGTTCCAACTACATCTATCCATATAGGAGAAATCAGAGTGAAACCTAAAAATGGAAACTGTTAGTGCAAACGAATGCTTCAACCTAGAAGTACGAAACTTGGGCAGCAAAGTGAGATTGTTGTAGTGATGATTACCTGAAAGTATTGTGCAGATTGGATGAAAAAATATATGCTGAGAACTCAGGAGACTCATGGTTTTTTGGATGCTTGGAAGACCTTTTCAAAGAAAGTTTGTGCCCGCCAGGCTCTGCTTAGGGCTACATCAAGCGGAAACAAACCATAGAGATAGAACATGGAACTAATTCATTGTGTCAAGTTTCGAGAAGCTAGCACAAACCGTGTTTTATTTAGAGTTCTAACTACACCTATCCATATATGAGAAAACAGAGTGAAATCTGAAAATTGGAACTGTTACTGAAAACTAATGATTCAACCTAGAAGAACGCAAGTTGGGCAGCCAAGTGGGATTGGTGTAGTGATCGTTACCTGAAAGTATCATGAAGATTGGATGAAAAAAATATATGCTGATATTTCAGGACTTTTGTAGTTTTTTGGAAGATTGGAAACCCCTTTCAATGAAGGTGTTTTTCGCCCATCTCTGCTTAGGGCTACATCAAGAGGAAACAAACCATAGAGATAGCACTTAGAACTACTTCATTCTGTGAAGTTTCAAGAAGCTAGCACAAACCGTGTTTGATTTACAGTTCCAACTACATCTATCCATATACGAGAAAACAGAGTGAAACCTAACAATCGAAACTGTTAGTGCAAACGAATGCTTCAACCTAGAAGTACCAAAACTTGGGCAGCCACGTGAGATTGTTGTAGTGATGATTACCTGAAAGTATTGTGAGGATTGGATGAAAAAATATAAGCTGAGAAATAAGGAGACTCATGGTTTTTTGGAATCTTGGATGACCTTTTCAATGAAAGTTTGTGCCCAACAGGCTCTGCTTAGGGCTTAATCAAGCGGAATTAAACCATAGAGATATTACATGGAACTACTTCATTGTGTCAAGTTTCAAGAAGCTACCACAAACCCTGTTTGATTTAGAGTTCAAACTACAACCTATCCATATAGGAGAAAACGGAGTGAAACGTAAAAATTGAAACTGTTACTGCAAACGAATGCTTCAACCTAGAAGAACGAAAGTTGGGCAGCCAAGTGGGATTGTTGTAGTGATCACAACCTGAAAATATCATAAAGATTGGATGAAAAAATATATGCTGAGAATTCACACTTTTGTAGTTTTTTGGAAGATTGGAAACCCCTTTCAATGAAAGTGTTTTCGCGGAACTCTGCTTACGGCTACATCAAGAAGGAAACAAACCATAGAGATAGCACTTAGAACTACTTCATTCTGTGAAGTTTCAAGAAGCTAGCACAAACCGTGTTTGATTTACAGTTCCAAACTACATCTATCCATATAGGAGAAAACAGAGTGAAACCTAACAATCGAACTGTTATTGCAAACGAATGCTTGAACCTAGAAGTACGAGACTTGGGCAGCCAACTGAGATTGTTGTAGTGATGATTACCTGAAAGTATTGTGAAGATTGGATGAAAAAATATATGCTGAGAATTCAAAAGACTCATGGTTTTTTGGAAGCTTGGAAGACCTTTTCAATGAAGGTGTTTGCCCGCAAGTCTCTGCTTAGGGCTTAATCAAGCGGAAACAAACCATTGAGATAGAACATGGAACTACTTCATTGTGTCAAGTTTCAAGAAGCTAGCACAAACCGTGTTTGATTTAGAGTTCTAACTACACCTATCCATATATGAGAAAACAGAGTGAAACCTGAAAATTGAAACTGTTACTGCAAACGAATGCTTCAACCTAGAAGAACGTAAGTTGGGCAGCCAAGTGGGATTGTTGTAGTGATCACTACCTGAAAGTATCATGAAGATTGGATGAAAAAATATATGCTGAGATTTCAGGACTTTAGTTGTTTTTTGGAAGATTGGAAACCCCTTTCAATGAAGGTGTTTTTCGCCCATCTCTGCTTAGGGCTACATCAAGAGGAAACAAACCATAGAGATAGAACTTGGAACTAGTTCATTCTGTGAAGTTTCAAGAAGCCAGCACAAACCGTGTTTGATTTACAGTTCCAACTACATCTATCCATATAGGAGAAATCAGAGTGAAACCTAACGATCGAAACTGTTAGTGCAAACGAATGCATCAACCTAGAATTACAAAAGTTGGGCAGCCAAGTGAAATTGTTGTAGTGATCATTACCTGAAAGTATTGTGATGATTGGATGAAAAAATATATGCTGAGAATTCAGGAGACTCATGGTTTTTTGGAAGCTTGGAAGACCTTTTCCATGAAAGTTTGTGTCCGCCAGGCTCTGCTTAGGGCTTAATCAAGCGGAAACAAACAATAGATATAGAACATGGAACTACTTCATTGTGTCCAGTTTCGAGAAGGTAGCACAAACCGTGTTTGATTTAGAGTTCAAACTACACCTATCCATATAGGAGAAAGCAGAGTGAAAACTGAAAATTGAAACTGTTACTGCAAACGAATGATTCAACCTAGAAGAACGAAATTTCTGCAGCGAAGTAGGATTGTTGTAGTGATCATTACCTGAAAGTATCATGAAGATTGGATAAAAAATATATGCTGAGATTTGAGGACTTTTGTTGTTTTTTGGAAGATTGGAAATCACTTTCAATGAAGGTGTTTTTCGCCCATCTCTGCTTAGGGCTACATCAAGAGGAAACAAACCATAGAGATAGCACTTAGAACTACTTCATTCTGTGAAGTTTCAAGAAGCTAGCACAAACCGTGTTTGATTTAGAGTTCCAACTACATCTATCCATATAGGAGAAAACAGAGTGAAACCTAACAATCGAAATGTTAGTGCAAACGATGCTTCAACCTAGAATTACTAAACGTGGGCAGTCAAGTGAGATTGTTGTAGTGATGATTACCTGAGAGTATTGTTAAGGTTCGATGAAAAAATATATGCTGAGAATTCAGGAGACTCATGGTTTTTTGGAAGCTTGGAAGACCTTTTCAATGAAGGTGTGTGCCCGCCAGTCTCTGCTTAGGGCTTAATCAATGGAAACAAACCATAGAGATAGAACATGGAACTACCTCATTGTGTCAAGTTTCAAGAAGCTAGCACAAACCGTGTTTGATTTAGAGTTCTAACTACACCTATCCATATATGAGAAAACAGAGTGAAACCTGAAAATTGAAACTGTTACTGCAAACGAATGCTTCAACCTAGAAGAACGAAAGTTGGGTAGCCAAGTGGGATTGTTGTAGTGACCATTACCTGAAAGTATCATGAAGATTGGATGAAAAAAAATATGCTGAGATTGCAGAACTTTTGTAGTTTTTTGGAAGATTGGAAACCCTTTTCAATGAAGGTGTTTTTTGCTCATCTCTGCTTAGGGCTACATGAAGAGGAAACAAACCGTAGAGATAGCACTTAGAACTACTTCATTCTGTGAAGTTTCGAGAAGCTAGCACAAACCGTGTTTGATTTAGAGTTCCAACTACATCTATCCATATAGGAGAAAACAGAGTGAAACCTAACAATCGAAACTGTTAGTGCAAACGATGCTTCAACCTAGAATTACAAAACTTAGGCAGTCAAGTGAGATTGTTGTAGTGATGATTACCTGAAGGTATTGTGAAGATTGGATGAAAAAATATATTCTGAGAATTCATTAGACTCATGGATTTTTGGAAGCTTGGAAGACCTTTTCAATCAAGGTGTGTGCCCGCCAGTGTCTGCTTAGGGCTTAATCAAGCGGAAAAAACCATAGAGATAGAACATGGAACTACTTCATTGTGTCAAGTTTCAAGAAGCTAGCACAAACCGTGTTTGATTTACAGTTCCAACTACATCTATCCATATAGGAGAAATAGAGTGAAACCTAACAATCGAAACTGTTAGTGCAAACGATGCTTCAACCTAGAATTACAAATCTTGGGCAGTCAAGTGAGATTGTTGTAGTGATGGTTGCCTGAAGGTATTGTGAAGATTGGATGAAAAAATATATTCTGAGAATTCCGGAGACTCATGGATTTTGGAAGATTGGAAGACCTTTTCAATGAAGGTGTGTGCCCGCCAGTGTCTGCTTAGGGCTCAATCAAGCGGAAACAAACACAGAGATAGAACATGGAACTACTTCATTGTGTCAAGTTTCAAGAACCTAGCACAAACCGTGTTTGATTTAGAGTTCTAACTACATCTATCCGTATATGAGAAAACAGAGTGAAACCTGAAAATTGAAACTGTTAATGAAAACGAATGCTTCAACCTAGAAGAACGAAAGTTGGGCAGCCAAGTGGGATTGTTGTAGTGATCACTACCTGAAAGTATCATGAAGATTGTATGAAAAATATATGCTGATATTTCAGGACTTTAGTAGTTTTTTGGAAGATTGGAAACCCCTTTCAATGAAGGTGTTTTTCGCCCATCTCTGCTTAGGGCTACATCAAGAGGAAACAAACTACAGAGATAGAAATTAGAAGTACTTCATTATGTGAAGTTTCAAGAAGCTAGCACAAACCGTGTTTGATTTAGAGTTCCAACTACATCTATCCATATAGGAGAAATCAGAGTGAAACCTAACAATCGAAACTGTTAGTGCAAAGGAATGCTTCAACCTTGAATTACAAAACTTGGGCAGCCAAGTGAGATTGTTGTAATGATCATTGCCTGAAAGTATTGTGAAGATTGGATGAAAAAAATATATGCTGAGAATTCAGGAGACTCATGGTTTTTTGGAAGCTTGAAAGACATTTTCAATGAAAGTTTGTGCCCGCCAGGCTCTACTTAGGGCTACATCAAGCGGAAACAAACCATAGAGATAGAACATGGAACTACTTCATTGTGTCAAGTTTCGAGAAGCTAGCACAAACCGTGTTTGATTTAGAGTTCTAACTACACCTATCCATATATGAGAAAACAGAGTGAAACGTGAAAATTGAAACTGTTACTGAAAATGAATGCTTCAACCTAGAAGAACGAAAGGTGGGCAACCAAGTGGGATTGTTGTAGTGATCATTACCTGAAAGTATCATGAAGATTGGATGAAAAAATCTATGCTGAGATTTGAGGACTTTTGCAGTTTTTTGGAAGATTGGAAACCCCTTTCAATGAAGGTGTTTTTCGCCCATCTCTGCTTAGGGCTACATCAAGAGGAAACAAACCATAGAGATAGCACTTAGAACTACTTTATTCTGTGAAGTTTCAAGAAGCTTGCACAAACCGTGTTTGATTAGAGTTCCAACTACATCTATCTATATAGGAGAAAACAGAATGAAACCTAACCATCGAAACTGTTAGTGTAACGATGCTTCAAACTAGAATTACAAAACTTGGGCAGTCAAGTGAGATTGTTGTAGTGATGATTGCCTGAAGGTATTGTGAAGATTGGATGAAACAATATATGCTGAGAATTCAGGAGACTCATGGTATTTTGGAAGCTTGGAGGACCTTTTCAATGAATTTGTGTGCCCGCCAGTGTCTGCTTAGGGCTTAATCAAGCGGAAACAAACCATAGAGATAGTACATGGAACTACTTCATTGTGTCAAGTTTCAAGAAGCTACCACAAACCGTGTTTGATTTAGAGTTCTAACTACACCTATCCGTATATGAGAAAACAGAGTGAAATGTGAAAATCGAAACTGTTACTGCAAACGAATGCTTCAACCTAGAAGAACGAAAGTTGGGCAGCTAAGTGGGATTGTTGTAGTGATCACTACCTGAAAGGATTGTGAAGATTGGATGAAAAAATAGAATATTCTGAGAATTCAGGAGACTCATGGATTTTGGAAGCTTGGAAGACCTTTTCAAAGAAGGTGTGTGCATGCCAGTGTCTGCTTAGGGCTCAATCAAGCAGAAACAAACCATAGAGATAGAACATGGAACTACTTCATTGTGTCAAGTTTCAAGAAGCTAGCACAAACCGTGTTTGATTTAGAGTTCTAACTACACCTATCCATATATGAGAAAACAGAGTGAAACGTAAAAATTGAAACTGTTACTGCAAACGAATGCTTCAACCTAGAAGAACGAACGTTGGGCAACCAAGTGGGATTGTTGTAGTGATCGTTACTGGAAAGTATCATGAAGATTGGATGAAAAAATGTATGCTGAGATTTCAGGACTTTTGTAGTTTTTTGGAAGATTGGGAACCCCTTTCAATGAAGGTGTTTTTCGCCCATCTCTGCTTAGGGCTACATCAAGAGGAAACAAACCATAGAGATAGCACTTAGAACTACTTCATTCTGTGAAGTTTCAAGAAGCTAGCACAAACCGTGTTTGATTTACAGTTCCAACTACATCTATCCATATAGGAGAAATCAGAGTGAAACCTAAAAATGGAAACTGTTAGTGCAAACGAATGCTTCAACCTAGAAGTACGAAACTTGGGCAGCAAAGTGAGATTGTTGTAGTGATGATTACCTGAAAGTATTGTGCAGATTGGATGAAAAAATATATGCTGAGAACTCAGGAGACTCATGGTTTTTTGGATGCTTGGAAGACCTTTTCAAAGAAAGTTTGTGCCCGCCAGGCTCTGCTTAGGGCTACATCAAGCGGAAACAAACCATAGAGATAGAACATGGAACTAATTCATTGTGTCAAGTTTCGAGAAGCTAGCACAAACCGTGTTTTATTTAGAGTTCTAACTACACCTATCCATATATGAGAAAACAGAGTGAAATCTGAAAATTGGAACTGTTACTGAAAACTAATGATTCAACCTAGAAGAACGCAAGTTGGGCAGCCAAGTGGGATTGGTGTAGTGATCGTTACCTGAAAGTATCATGAAGATTGGATGAAAAAATATATGCTGATATTTCAGGACTTTTGTAGTTTTTTGGAAGATTGGAAACCCCTTTCAATGAAGGTGTTTTTCGCCCATCTCTGCTTAGGGCTACATCAAGAGGAAACAAACCATAGAGATAGCACTTAGAACTACTTCATTCTGTGAAGTTTCAAGAAGCTATCACAAACCGTGTTTGATTTACAGTTCCAACTACATCTATCCATATACGAGAAAACAGAGTGAAACCTAACAATCGAAACTGTTAGTGCAAACGAATGCTTCAACCTAGAAGTACAAAAACTTGGGCAGCCACGTGAGATTGTTGTAGTGATGATTACCTGAAAGTATTGTGAGGATTGGATGAAAAAATATAAGCTGAGAATTAAGGAGACTCATGGTTTTTTGGAATCTTGGATGACCTTTTCAATGAAAGTTTGTGCCCAACAGGCTCTGCTTAGGGCTTAATCAAGCGGAATTAAACCATAGAGATATTACATGGAACTACTTCATTGTGTCAAGTTTCAAGAAGCTACCACAAACCCTGTTTGATTTAGAGTTCAAACTACAACCTATCCATATAGGAGAAAACGGAGTGAAACGTAAAAATTGAAACTGTTACTGCAAACGAATGCTTCAACCTAGAAGAACGAAAGTTGGGCAGCCAAGTGGGATTGTTGTAGTGATCACAACCTGAAAATATCATAAAGATTGGATGAAAAAATATATGCTGAGAATTCACACTTTTGTAGTTTTTTGGAAGATTGGAAACCCCTTTCAATGAAAGTGTTTTCGCGGAACTCTGCTTACGGCTACATCAAGAGGAAACAAACCATAGAGATAGCACTTAGAACTACTTCATTCTGTGAAGTTTCAAGAAGCTAGCACAAACCGTGTTTGATTTACAGTTCCAACTACATCTATCCATATAGGAGAAAACAGAGTGAAACCTAACAATCGAAACTGTTATTGCAAACGAATGCTTGAACCTAGAAGTACGAGACTTGGGCAGCCAACTGAGATTGTTGTAGTGATGATTACCTGAAAGTATTGTGAAGATTGGATGAAAAAATATATGCTGAGAATTCAAAAGACTCATGGTTTTTTGGAAGCTTGGAAGACCTTTTCAATGAAGGTGTTTGCCCGCAAGTCTCTGCTTAGGGCTTAATCAAGCGGAAACAAACCATTGAGATAGAACATGGAACTACTTCATTGTGTCAAGTTTCAAGAAGCTAGCACAAACCGTGTTTGATTTAGAGTTCTAACTACACCTATCCATATATGAGAAAACAGAGTGAAACCTGAAAATTGAAACTGTTACTGCAAACGAATGCTTCAACCTAGAAGAACGTAAGTTGGGCAGCCAAGTGGGATTGTTGTAGTGATCACTACCTGAAAGTATCATGAAGATTGGATGAAAAAATATATGCTGAGATTTCAGGACTTTAGTTGTTTTTTGGAAGATTGGAAACCCCTTTCAATGAAGGTGTTTTTCGCCCATCTCTGCTTAGGGCTACATCAAGAGGAAACAAACCATAGAGATAGAACTTGGAACTAGTTCATTCTGTGAAGTTTCAAGAAGCCAGCACAAACCGTGTTTGATTTACAGTTCCAACTACATCTATCCATATAGGAGAAATCAGAGTGAAACCTAACGATCGAAACTGTTAGTGCAAACGAATGCATCAACCTAGAATTACAAAAGTTGGGCAGCCAAGTGAAATTGTTGTAGTGATCATTACCTGAAAGTATTGTGAGGATTGGATGAAAAAATATATGCTGAGAATTCAGGAGACTCATGCTTTTTTTGGAAGCTGGGAGGACCTTTTCAATGAAGGTGTGTTCCCGTCAGTGTCTGCTTAGGGCTTAATAAAGCGGTAACAAACCATAGAGATAGAACATAGAACTACTTCATTTTGTCAAGTTTCAAGAAGCTACCACAAACCGTGATTGATTTAGAGTTCAAACTACACCTATCCATATAGGAGAAAACAGAGTGAAAACTGAAAATTGAAACTGTTACTGCAAACGAATGATTCAACCTAGAAGAATGAAATTTGGGCAGCGAAGTAGGATTGTTGTAGTGATCATTACCTGAAAGTATCATGAAGATTGGATGAAAAAATGTATGCTGAGATTTCAGGACTTTTGTAGTTTTTTGGAAGATTGGAAACCCCTTTCAATGAAGGTGTTTTGAGCCATCTCTGCTTAGGGCTACATCAAGAGGAAACAAACCATACAGATAGCACTTAGAACTACTTCATTCTGTGAAGTTTCAAGAAGCTAGCACAAACCGTGTATGATTTACAGTTCCAACTACATCTATCCATATAGAAGAAATCAGAGTGAAACCTAACAATCGAAACTGTTAGTGCAAACGATGCTTCAACCTAGAATTACAAAACTTGGGCAGTCAAGTGAGATTGTTGTAGTGATGATTGCCTGAAGGTATTGTGAAGATTGGATGAAAAAATATGTTCTGAGAATTCAGGAGACTCATGGTTTTTTGGAAGCTTGGAGGACCTTTTCAATGAAGGTGTGTGCCCGCCAGTGTCTGCTTAGGGCTCAATCAAGGGGAAACAAACCATAGAGATAGAACTTGGAAGTACTTCATTGTGTCAATTTTCAAGAAGCTAGCACAAACCGTGTTTGATTTAGACTTCTAACTACACCAATCTATATATGTGAAAACAGCGTGAAACGTGAAAATTGAAACTGTTACTGAAAACGAATGCTTCAACCTAGAAGAAGGAACGTTGGGCTACCAAGTGGATTGTTGTAGTGATCACTACCTGAAAGTATCATGAAGATTGTATGAAAAAATATATGCTGATATTTCAGGACTTTAGTAGTTTTTTGGAAGATTGGAAACCCCTTTCAATGAAGGTGTATTTCGCCCATCTCTGCTTAGGGCTACATCAAGAGGAAACAAACCATAGAGATAGAACTTAGAACTACTTCATGAACTACTTCATTCTGTGAAGTTTCAAGAAGCTAGCACAAACCGTGTTTGATTTTACAATTCCAACTACATCTATCCATATAGGAGAAAACAGAGTGAAACCTAACAATCGAAACTGTTAGTGCAAACGAATGCTTCAACCTAGAAGTACGAAACTTGGGCAGCCAAGTGAGATTGTTGTAGTGATGATTACCTGAAAGTATTGTGAAGATTGGATGAAAAAATATATGCTGAGAATTCAGGAGACTCATGGTTTTTTGGAAGCTTGGAGGACCTTTTCAATGAAGGTGTGTGCCCGCCAGTGTCTGCTTAGGGCTTAATCAAGCAGAAACAAACCATAGAGATAGAACATAGAACTACTTCATTGTGTCAAGTTTCAAGAAGCTACCACAAACCGTGTTTGATTTAGAGTTCAAACTACACCTATCCATATAGGAGAAAACAGAGTGAAAACTGAAATTAAAACTGTTACTGCAAACGAATGATTCAACCTAGAAGAACGAAATTTGGGCAGCGAAGTAGAATTCTTGTAGTGATCATTACCTGAAAGTATCGTGAAGATTGGATGAAAAAATATATGCTGAGATTTGAGGACTTTTGTAGTTTTTTGGAAGATTTGAAACCCCTTTCAATGAAGGTGTTTTTCGCCCATCTCTGCTTAGGGCTACATCAAGAGGAAACAAAACATAGAGATAGCACTTAGAACTACTTCATTCTGTGAAGTTTCAAGAAGCTAGCACAAACCGTGTTTGATTAGAGTTCCAACTACATCTATCTATATAGGAGAAAACAGAATGAAACCTAACAATCGAAACTGTTAGTGTAAACGATGCTTCAACCTAGAATTACAAAACTTGGGCAGCCAAGTGAGATTGTTGTAATGATCATTGCCTGAAAGTATTGTGAAGTTTGGAAGAAAAAATATATGCTGAGAATTCAGGAGACTCCATGGTTTTTTGGAAGCTTGAAAGACATTTTCAATGAAAGTTTGTGCCCGCCAGGCTCTACTTAGGGCTACATCAAGCGGAAACAACCATAGAGATAGAACATGGAACTACTTCATTGTGTCAAGTTTCGAGAAGCTAGCACAAACCGTGTTTGATTTAGAGTTCTAACTACACCTATCCATATATGAGGAAAACAGAGTGAAACGTGAAAATTGAAAGTGTTACTGAAAATGAATGCTTCAACCTAGAAGAACGAAAGGTGGGCAACCAAGTGGGATTGTTGTAGTGATCATTACCTGAAAGTATCATGAAGATTGGATGAAAAAATCTATGCTGAGATTTGAGGACTTTTGCAGTTTTTGGAAGATTGGAAACCCCTTTCAATGAAGGTGTTTTTCTCCCATCTCTGCTTAGGGCTACATCAAGGGGAAACAAACCGTAGAGATAGCACTTAGAACTACTTCATTCTGTGAAGTTTCAAGAAGCTAGCACAAACCGTGTTTGATTTACAGTTCCAACTACATCTATCCATATAGGAGAAAACAGAGTGAAACCTAACAATCGAAACTGTTAGTGCAAACGATTCTTCAACTTAGAATTACAAAACTTGGGCAGTCAAGCGAGATTGTTGTAGTGATGATTACCTGAAGGTATTGTGAAGATTGGATGAAAAATATATTCTGAGAATTCAGGAGATCATGGATTTTTGGAAGCTTGGAAGACCTTTCAATGAAGGTGTGTGCCCGCCAGTGTCTGCTTAGGATTAATCAAGCGGAAACAAACCATAGAGATAGAACATGGAACTACTTCATTGTGTCAAGTTTCAAGAAGCTAGCACAAACCGTGTTTGATTTAGAGTTCCAACTACATCTATCCATATAGGAGAAAACAGAGTGAAACCTAACAATCAAAACTGTTAGTGTAAATGATGCTTCAACCTAGAATTACAGGACTTGGGCAGCCAAGTGAGAATGTTGTAGTGATGATTACCTGAAAGTATTGTGAAGATTGTATGAAAAAATATATGCTGAGAATTCAGGAGACTCATGTTTTTTTGGAAGTTTGGATGACCTTTTCAATGAAAGTTTGTGCCCGACAGGCTCTGCTTAGGGCTTAATCAAGCGGAAACAACCATAGAGATATTACATGGAACTACTTCATTGTGTCAAGTTTCAAGAAGCTACCACAAACCGTGTTTGATTAGAGTTCAATGTACACCTATCCATATAGGAGAAAACAGAGTGAAAACTGAAATTTGAAACTGTTACTGCAAACGAATGATTCAACCTAGAAGAACGAAATTTGGGCAGCGAAGTAGGATTTGTTGTAGTGATCATTACCTGAAAGTATCGTGAAGATTGGATGAAAAAATATATGCTGAGATTTGAGGACTTTTGTAGTTTTTTGACAGATTGGAAACCCCTTTCAATGAAGGTGTTTTTCGCCCATCTCTGCTTAGGGCTACATCAAGAGGAAACAAACCATAGAGATAGCACTTAGAACTACTTCATTCTGTGAAGTTTCAAGAAGCTAGCACAAACCGTGTTTGATTACAGTTCCAACTACATCTATCCATATAGGAGAAACAGAGTGAAACCTAAAAATCAAAACTGTTAGTGTAAACGATGCTTCAACCTAGAATTACAAAACTTGGGCAGTCAAGGGAGATTGTTGTAGTGATGATTGCCTGAAGGTATTGTGAAGATTGGATGAAAAAATATATTCTGAGAATTCAGGAGACTCATGGATTGGAAGCTTGGAAGACTTTTCAATGAATGTGTGTGCCCGCCAGTGTCTGCTTAGGGCTCAATCAAGCGGAAACAACCATAGAGATAGAACAAGGAACTACTTCATTGTGACAGTTTCAAGAAGCTAGCACAAACCGTGATTGATTTAGACTTCTAATACACCTATCCATACATGAGAAAACAGAGTGAAACGTAAAATTGAAACTGTTACTGCAAACGAATGCTTCAACCTAAAAGAAGGAACGTTGGGCAACCAAGTGGGATTGTTGTAGTGATCATTACCTGAAAGTATCATGAATATTGGATGAAAAAATGTATGCTGAGATTTCAGGACTTTTGTAGTTTTTTGGAAGATTGGAAACCCCTTTCAATAAGGTGTTTTTAGCCCATCTCTGCTTAGGGCTACATCAAGAGGAAACAAACCATACAGATACCACTTAGAAGTACTTCATACTGTGAAGTTTCAAGAAGCTAGCACAAACCGTGTTTGATTTACAGTTCCAACTACATCTATCCATATAGGAGAAATCAGAGTGAAACCTAACAATCGAAACTGTTAGTGCAAACGAATGCTTCAACCTAGAAGTACGAAACTTGGGCAGCCAAGTGAGATTGTTGTAATGATGATTACCTGAAAGTATTGTGAAGATTGGATGAAAAAATATATGCTGAGAATTCTGGAGACTCATGGTTTTTTGGAAGCTTGGAAGACCTTTTCAATGAAGGTGTTTGCCCGCCAGTCTCTGCTTAGGGCTTAATCAAGCGGAAACAAACCATAGAGATAGAACATGGAACTACAGCATTGTGTCAACTTTCAAGAAGCTAGCACAAACCGTGTTTGATATAGAGTTCTAACTACACCTATCCGTATATGAGAAAACAGAGTGAAACGTGAAAATTGAAACTGTTACTGAAAACGAATGCTTCAACCTAGAAGAACGAAAGTTGGGCAGCCACGTGGGATTGTTGTAGTGATCACTACCTGAAAGTATCATGAAGATTGTATGAAAAATATATGCTGATATTTCAGGACTTTAGTAGTTTTTTGGAAGATTGGAAACCCCTTTCAATGAAGGTGTTTTTCGCCCATCTCTGCTTAGGGCTACATCAAGAGGAAACAAACCACAGAGATAGAACTTAGAAGTACTTCATTATGTGAAGTTTCAAGAAGCTAGCACAAACCGTGTTTGATTTAGAGTTCCAACTACATCTATCCATATAGGAGAAATCAGAGTGAAACCTAACAATCGAAACTGTTAGTGCAAACGAATGCTTCAACCTAGAATTACAAAACTTGGGCAGCCAAGTGAGATTTTTGTAATGATCATTGCCTGAAAGTATTGTGAAGATTGGATGAAAAAATATATGCTGAGAATTCAGGAGACTCATGGTTTTTTGGAAGCTTGAAAGACATTTTCAATGAAAGTTTGTGCCCGCCAGGCTCTACTTAGGGCTACATCAAGCGGAAATAAACCATAGAGATAGAACATGGAACTACTTCATTGTGTCAAGTTTCGAGATGCTAGCACAAACCGTGTTTGATTTAGAGTTCTAACTACACCTATCCATATATGAGAAAACAGAGTGAAACGTGAAAATTGAAACTGTTACTGAAAATGAATGCTTCAACCTAGAAGAACGAAAGGTGGGCAACCAAGTGGCATTGTTGTAGTGATCATTACCTGAAAGTATCATGAAGATTGGATGAAAAAATCTATGCTGAGATTTGAGGACTTTTGCAGTTTTTTGGAAGATTGGAAACCCCTTTCAAGGATGGTGTTTTTCTCCCATCTCTGCTTAGGGCTACATCAAGAGGAAACAAACCATAGAGATAGCACTTAGAACTACTTCATTCTGTGAACTTTCAAGAAGCTAGCACAAACCGTGTTTGATTTAGAGTTCCAAATACATCTATCCATATAGGAGAAAACAGAGTGAAACCTAACAATCGAAACTGTTAGTGCAAAAGATGCTTCAACCTAGAATTACAAAACTTGGGCAGTCAAGCGAGATTGTTGTAGTGATGATTACCTGAAGGTATTGTGAAGATTGGATGAAAAAATATATTCTGAGAATTCAGGAGACTCATGGATTTTGGGAAGCTTGGAAGACCTTTCAATGAAGGTGTGTGCCCGCCAGTGACTGCTTAGGGATTAATCAAATGGAAGCAAACCATAGAGATAGAACATGGAACTACTTCATTGTGTCAAGTTTCAAGAAGCTAGCACAAACCGTGTTTGATTTAGAGTTCCAACTACATCTATCCATATAGGAGAAAACAGAGTGAAACCTAACATTCGAAACTGTTAGTGTAAATGATGCTTCAACCTAGAATTACAGGACTTGGGCAGCCAAGTGAGAATGTTGTAGTGATGATTACCTGAAAGTATTGTGAAGATTGTATGAAAAAATATATGCTGAGAATTCAGGAGACTCATGGTTGTTTGGAAGTTTGGATGACCTTTTCAATGAAAGTTTGTGCCCGACAGGCTCTGCTTAGGGCTTAATCAAGCGGAAACAAACCATAGTGATATTACATGGAACTACTTCATTGTGTCAAGTTTCAAGAAGCTACCACAAACCCTGTTTGAATTAGAGTTCAAACTACACCTATCCATATAGGAGAAAACAGAGTGAAAAATGAAAATTGAAACTGTTACTGCAAACGAATGATTCAACCTAGAAGAACGAAATTTGGGCAGCGAAGTAGGATTGTTGTAGTGATCATTACTGAAAGTATCATGAAGATTGGATGAAAAAATATATGCTGAGATTTGAGGATTTTGTAGTTTTTTGGAAGATTGGAAATCCCTTTCAATGAGTTGTTTTCGCCCATCTATGCTTAGGGCTACATCAAGAGGAAACATCCATAGAGATAGCACTTAGAACTACTTCATTCTGTGAAGTTTCAAGAAGTTAGCACAAACGTGTTTGATTTACAGTTCAACTACATCTATCCATATAGGAGAAAACAGAGTGAAACCTAACAATCGAAACTGTTAGTGCAAACGAATGCTTCAACCTAGAAGTACGAAACTTGGGAGCCAAGTGAGATTGTTGTAGTGATGATACCTGAATGTATTGTGAAGATTGAATTAAAAAAATATATGGTGAGAATTCAGAGACTCATGGTTTTTTGGAAGCTTGGAAGACCTTTTCAATGAAGATGTTTGCCCGCCAGTCTCTGCTTAGGGCTTAATCAAGCGGAAACAAAACCATTGAGATAGAACATGGAACTACTTCATAGTGTCAATTTCAAGAAGCTAGCACAAACCGTGTTTGATTTAGAGTTCTAACTACACCTATCCATACATGAGAAAACAGAGTGAAACGTGAAAATTGAAACTATTTACTGCAAAAGAATGCTTCAACCTAGAAGAACCGAAATTGGGCAGCCAAGTGGAATTGTTGTAGTGATCACTACCTGAAAAGTATCATGAAGATTGGATGAAAAAATATATGCTGAGATTTCAGGACTTTTGTAGTTTTTTGGAAGATTGGAAACCCTCTTTCAATGAGGTGTTTTTCGCCCATCTCTGCTTAGGGCTACATCAAGAGGAAACAAACATAGAGATAGCACTTAGAACTACTTCATTCTGTGAAGTTTCAAGAAGCTAGCACAAACCGTGTTTGATTTAGAGTTCCAACTACATCTATCCATATAGGAGAAAACAGAGTGAAACCTAACAATCGAAACTGTTAGTGTAAACGATGCTTCAACCTAGAATTACAAGACTTGGGAGCCATGTGAGATTGTTGTAGTGATGATTACCTGAAAGTATTGTGAAGATTGTATGAAAAAATCTATGATGAGAATTCAAGAGACTCATGGTTTTTTGAAGCTTGGATGACCTTTTCAATGAAAGTTTGTGCCCGACAGGCTCTGCTTAGGGCTTAATCAAGCGGAATTAAACCATAGAGATATTACATGGAACCTACTTCATTGTGTCAAGTTTCAAGAAGCTACCACAAAACCCTGTTTGATTAGAGTTCAAACTACAACCTATCCATATAGGAGAAAACGGAGTGAAACGTAAAAATTGAAACTGTTACTGCAAACGAATGCTTCAACCTAGAAGAACGAAAGTTGGGCAGCCAAGTGGGATTGTTGTAGTGATCACAACCTGAAAATATCATAAAGATTGGATGAAAAAAAATATGCTGAGAATTCACACTTTTGTAGTTTTTTGGAAGATTGGAAACCCCTTTCAATGAAAGTGTTTTCGCGGAAACTCTGCTTACGGCTACATCAAGAGGAAACAAACCATAGAGATAGCACTTAGAACTACTTCATTCTGTGAAGTTTCAAGAAGCTACCACAAACCGTGTTTGATTTACAGTTCCAACTACATCTATCCATATAGGAGAAAACAGAGTGAAACCTAACAATCGAAACTGTTAGTGCAAACGAATGCTTCAACCTAGAAGTACGAGACTTGGGCAGCCAACTGAGATTGTTGTAGTGATGATTACCTGAAAGTATTGTGAAGATTGGATGAAAAAATATATGCTGAGAATTCAAAAGACTCATGGTTTTTGGAAGCTTGGAAGACCTTTTCAATGAAGGTGTTTGCCCGCAAGTCTCTGCTCAGGGCTTAATCAAGCGGAAACAAACCATTGAGATAGAACATGGAACTACTTCATTGTGTCAAGTTTCAAGAAGCAACACAAACCGTGTTTGATTTAGAGTTCTAACTACACCTATCCATATATGAGAAAACAGAGTGAAACGTGAAAATTTAAACTGTTACTGCAAACGAATGCTTCAACCTAGAAGAACGTAAGTTGGGCAGCCAAGTGGGATTGTTGTAGTGATCACTACCTGAAAGTATCATGAAGATTGGATGAAAAAATATATGCTGATATTTCAGGACTTTAGTTGTTTTTTGGAAGATTGGAAACCCCTTTCAATGAAGGTGTTTTTCGCCCATCTCTTCTTAGGGCTACATCAAGAGGAAACAAACCATAGAGATAGAACTTGGAACTAGTTCATTCTGTGAAGTTTCAAGAAGCCAGCACAAACCGTGTTTGATTTACAGTTCCAACTACATCTATCCATATAGGAGAAATCAGAGTGAAACCTAACGATCGAAACTGTTAGTGCAAACGAATGCATCAACCTAGAATTACAAAGTTGGGCAGCCAAGTGAAATTGTTGTAGTGATCATTACCTGAAAGTATTGTGATGATTGGATGAAAAAATATATGCTGAGAATTCAGAGACTCATGGTTTTTTGGAAGCTTGGAAGACCTTTTCCATGAAAGTTTGTGTCCGCCAGGCTCTGCTTAGGGCTTAACCAAGCGGAAACAAACAATAGATATAGAACATGGAAACTACTTCATTGTGTCCAGTTTCGAGAAGGTAGCACAAACCGTGTTTGATTTAGAGTTCAAACTACACCTATCCATATAGGAGAAAGCAGAGTGAAAACTGAAATTGAAACTGTTACTGCAAACGAATGATTCACCTAGAAGAACGAAATTTCTGCAGCGAAGTAGGATTGTTGTAGTGATCATTACCTGAAAGTATCATGAAGATTGGATTAAAAAATATATGCTGAGATTTGAGGACTTTTGTTGTTTTTTGGAAGATTGGAAATCCCTTTCAATGAAGGTGTTTTTCGCCCATCTCTCTTAGGGCTACATCAAGGGGAAACAAACCATAGATAGCACTTAGAACTACTTCATTCTGTGAAGTTTCAAGAAGCTAGCACAAACCGTGTTTGATTTAGAGTTCCAACTACATCTATCCATATAGGAGAAAACAGAGTGAAACCTAACAATCGAAACTGTTAGTGCAAACGATGCTTCAACCTAGAATTACAAAACTTAGGCAGTCAAGTGAGATTGTTGTAGTGATGATTACCTGAAGGTATTGTGAAGATTGGATGAAAAAATATATTCTGAGAATTCATTAGACTCATGGATTTTTGGAAGCTTGGAAGACCTTTTCAATCAAGGTGTGTGCCCGGCAGTGTCTGCTTAGGGCTTAATCAAGCGGAAAAAAACCATAGAGATAGAACATGGAACTACTTCATTGTGTCAAGTTTCAAGAAGCTAGCACAAACCGTGTTTGATTTACAGTTCCAACTACATCTATCCATATAGGAGGAAAATAGAGTGAAACCTAACAATCGAAACTGTTAGTGCAAACGATGCTTCAACCTAGAATTACAAATCTTGGGCAGTCAAGTGAGATTGTTGTAGTGATGGTTGCCTGAAGGTATTGTGGAAGATTGGATGAAAATATATATTCTGAGAATTCGGAGACTCATGGTTTTGGAAGATTGGAAGACCTTTTCAATGAAGGTGTGTGCCCGCCAGTGTCTGCTTAGGGCTCAATCAAGCGGAAACAAACCACAGAGATAGAACATGGAACTACTTCATTGTGTCAAGTTTCAAGACCTAGCACAAACCGTGTTTGATTTAGAGTTCTAACTACACCTATCCGTATATGAGAAAACAGAGTGAAACCTGAAAATTGAAACTGTTACTGAAAACGAATGCTTCAACCTAGAAGAACGAAAGTTGGGCAGCCAAGTGGATTGTTGTAGTGATCACTACCTGAAAGTATCATGAAGATTGTATGAAAAATATATGCTGATATTTCAGGACTTTAGTAGTTTTTTGGAAGATTGGAAACCCCTTTCAATGAAGGTGTTTTCGCCCATCTCTGCTTAGGGCTACATCAAGAGGAAACAAACTACAGAGATAGAACTTAGAAGTACTTCATTATGTGAAGTTTCAAGAAGCTAGCACAAACCGTGTTTGATTTAGAGTTCCAACTACATCTATCCATATAGGAGAAATCAGAGTGAAACTAACATCGAAACTGTTAGTGCAAACGAATGCTTCAACCTAGAATTACAAAACTTGGGCAGCCAAGTGAGATTGTTGTAATGATCATTGCCTGAATGTATTGTGAAGATTGGATGAAAAAATATATGCTGAGAATTCAGGAGACTCATGGTTTTTGGAAGCTTGAAAGACATTTTCAATGAAAGTTTTGTGCCCCCCAGGCTCTACTTAGGGCTACATCAAGCGGAACAACCATAGAGATAGAACATGGAACTACTTCATTGTGTCAAGTTTCGAGAAGCTAGCACAAACCGTGTTTGATTTAGAGTTCTAACTACACCTATCCATATATGAGAAAACAGAGTGAAACGTGAAAATTGAAACTGTTACTGAAAATGAATGCTTCAACCTAGAAGAACGAAAGGTGGGCAACCAAGTGGGATTGTTGTAGTGATCATTACCTGAAAGTATCATGAAGATTGGATGAAAAAATCTATGCTGAGATTTGAGGACTTTTGCAGTTTTTTGGAAGATTGGAAACCCCTTTCAATGAAGGTGTTTTTCTCCCATCTCTGCTTAGGGCTACATCAAGAGGAAACAAACCATAGAGATAGCACTTAGAACTACTTCATTCTGTGAACTTTCAAGAAGCTAGCACAAACCGTGTTTGATTTTAGAGTTCCAAATACATCTATCCATATAGGAAGAAAACAGAGTGAAACCTAACAATCGAAACTGTTAGTGCAAAAGATGCTTCAACCTAGAATTACAAAACTTGGGCAGGCAAGCGAGATTGTTGTAGTGATGATTACCTGAAGGTATTGTGAAGATTGGATGAAAAAATATATTCTGAGAATTCAGGAGACTCATGGATTTTGGGAAGCTTGGAAGACCTTTTCAATGAAGGTGTGTGCCCGCCAGTGACTGCTTAGGGATTAATCAAATGGAAGCAAACCATAGAGATAGAACATGGAACTACCTTCATTGTGTCAAGTTTCAAGAAGCTAGCACAAACCGTGTTTGATTTAGAGTTCCAACTACATCTATCCATATAGGAGAAAACAGAGTGAAACCTAACATTCGAAACTGTTAGTGTAAATGATGCTTCAACCTAGAATTACAGGACTTGGGCAGCCAAGTGAGAATGTTGTAGTGATGATTACCTGAAAGTATTGTGAAGATGTATGAAAAAATATATGCTGAGAATTCAGGAGACTCATGGTTGTTTGGAAGTTTGGATGACCTTTTCAATGAAAGTTTGTGCCCGACAGGCTCTGCTTAGGGCTTAATCAAGCGGAAACAAACCATAGTGATATTACATGGAACTACTTCATTGTGTCAAGTTTCAAGAAGCTACCACAAACCCTGTTTGAATTAGAGTTCAAACTACACCTATCCATATAGGAGAAAACAGAGTGAAAAATGAAAATTGAAACTGTTACTGCAAACGAATGATTCAACCTAGAAGAACGAAATTTGGGCAGCGAAGTAGGATTGTTGTAGTGATCATTACCTGAAAGTATCATGAAGATTGGATGAAAAAATATATGCTGAGATTTGAGGATTTTGTAGTTTTTTGGAAGATTGGAAATCCCTTTCAATGAAGTTGTTTTTCGCCCATCTATGCTTAGGGCTACATCAAGAGGAAACATCCATAGAGATAGCACTTAGAACTACTTCATTCTGTGAAAGTTTCAAGAAGTTAGCACAACCGTGTTTGATTTACAGTTCCAACTACATCTATCCATATAGGAGAAAACAGAGTGAAACCTAACAATCGAAACTGTTAGTGCAAACGAATGCTTCAACCTAGAAGTACGAAACTTGGGAGCCAAGTGAGATTGTTGTAGTGATGATTACCTGAATGTATTGTGAAGATTGAATTAAAAAATATATGGTGAGAATTCAGGAGACTCATGGTTTTTTGGAAGCTTGGAAGACCTTTTCAATGAAGATGTTTGCCCGCCAGTCTCTGCTTAGGGCTTAATCAAGCGGAAACAAACCATTGAGATAGAACATGGAACTACTTCATAGTGTCAAGTTTCAAGAAGCTAGCACAAACCGTGTTTGATTTAGAGTTCTAACTACACCTATCCATACATGAGAAAAACAGAGTGAAACGTGAAAATTGAAACTATTACTGCAAAAGAATGCTTCAACCTAGAAGAACCGAAATTGGGCAGCCAAGTGGAATTGTTGTAGTGATCACTACCTGAAAGTATCATGAAGATTGGATGAAAAAATATATGCTGAGATTTCAGGACTTTTGTAGTTTTTTGGAAGATTGGAAACCCCTTTCAATGAAGGTGTTTTTCGCCCATCTCTGCTTAGGGCTACATCAAGAGGAAACAAACCATAGAGATAGCACTTAGAACTACTTCATTTCTGTGAAGTTTCAAGAAGCTAGCACAAACCGTGTTTGATTTAGAGTTCCAACTACATCTATCCATATAGGAGAAAACAGAGTGAAACCTAACAATCGAAACTGTTAGTGTAAACGATGCTTCAACCTAGAATTACAAGACTTGGGGAGCCATGTGAGATTGTTGTAGTGATGATTACCTGAAAGTATTGTGAAGATTGTATGAAAAAATCTATGATGAGAATTCAAGAGACTCATGGTTGTTTGGAAGCTTGGATGACCTTTTCAATGAAAGTTTGTGCCCGACAGGCTCTGCTTAGGGCTTAATCAAGCGGAATTAAACATAGAGATATTACATGGAACTACTTCATTGTGTCAAGTTTCAAGAAGCTACCACAAACCCTGTTTGATTTAGAGTTCAAACTACAACCTATCCATATAGGAGAAAACGGAGTGAAACGTAAAAATTGAAACTGTTACTGCAAACGAATGCTTCAACCTAGAAGAACGAAAGTTGGGCAGCCAAGTGGGATTGTTGTAGTGATCACAACCTGAAATATCATAAAGATTGGATGAAAAATATATGCTGAGAATTCACATTTTGTAGTTTTTTGGAAGATTGGAAACCCCTTTCAATGAAAGTGTTTTTCGCGGAACTCTGCTTACGGCTACATCAAGAGGAAACAAACCATAGAGATAGCACTTAGAACTACTTCATTCTGTGAAGTTTCAAGAAGCTACCACAAACCGTGTTTGATTTACAGTTCCAACTACATCTATCCATATAGGAGAAAACAGAGTGAAACCTAACAATCGAAACTGTTAGTGCAAACGAATGCTTCAACCTAGAAGTACGAGACTTGGGCAGCCAACTGAGATTGTTGTAGTGATGATTACCTGAAAGTATTGTGAAGATTGGATGAAAAAATATATGCTGAGAATTCAAAAGACTCATGGTTTTTTGGAAGCTTGGAAGACCTTTTCAATGAAGGTGTTTGCCCGCAAGTCTCTGCTCAGGGCTTAATCAAGCGGAAACAAACCATTGAGATAGAACATGGAACTACTTCATTGTGTCAAGTTTCAAGAAGCAACACAAACCGTGTTTGATTTAGAGTTCTCTAACTACTATCCATAATGAGAAAACAGAGTGAAACGTGAAATTTAAACTGTTACTGCAAACGAATGCTTCAACCTAGAAGAACGTAAGTTGGGCAGCCAAGTGGGATTGTTGTAGTGATCACTACCTGAAAGTATCATGAAGATTGGATGAAAAAAATATATGCTGATATTTCAGGACTTTAGTTGTTTTTTGGAAGATGGAAACCCCTTTCAATGAAGGTGTTTTTCGCCCATCTCTTCTTAGGGCTACATCAAGAGGAAACAAACCATAGAGATAGAACTTGAACTAGTTCATTCTGTGAAGTTTCAAGAAGCCAGCACAAACCGTGTTTGATTTACAGTTCCAACTACATCTATCCATATAGGAGAAATCAGAGTGAAACCTAACGATCGAAACTGTTTAGTGCAAAACGAATGCATCAACCTAGAATTACAAAAGTGGGCAGCCAGTAAATTGTTGTAGTGATCTATTACCTGAAAGTATTGTGATGATTGGATGAAAAAATATATGCTGAGAATTCAGGAGACTCATGGTTTTTTGGAAGCTTGGAAGACCTTTTCCATGAAAGTTTGTGTCCGCCAGGCTCTGCTTAGGGCTTAACCAAGCGGAAACAAACAATAGATATAGAACATGGAACTACTTCATTGTGTCAGTTCGAGAAGGTAGCACAAACCGTGTTTGATTTAGAGTTCAAAACTACACCTATCCATATAGGAGAAAGCAGAGTGAAAACTGAAAATTGAAACTGTTACTGCAAACGAATGATTCAACCTAGAAGAACGAAATTTCTGCAGCGAAGTAGGATTGTTGTAGTGATCATTACCTGAAAGTATCATGAAGATTGGATAAAAAATATATGCTGAGATTGAGGACTTTTGTGTTTTTTGGAAGATTGGAAATCCCTTTCAATGAAGGTGTTTTTCGCCCATCTCTGCTTAGGGCTACATCAAGAGGAAACAAACCATAGATAGCCCTTAGAACTACTTCATTCTGTGAAGTTTCAAGAAGCTAGCACAAACCGTGTTTGATTTAGAGTTCCAACTACATCTATCCATATAGGAGAAAACAGAGTGAAACCTAACAATCGAAACTGTTAGTGCAAACGATGCTTCAACCTAGAATACAAAACTTAGGCAGTCAAGTGAGATTGTTGTAGTGATGATTACCTGAAGGTATTGTGAAGATTGGATGAAAAAAATATATTCTGAGAATCATTAGACTCATGGATTTTTGGAAGCTTGGAAGACCTTTTCAATCAAGGTGTGTGCCCGGCAGTGTCTGCTTAGGGCTTAATCAAGCGGAAAAAAACCATAGAGATAGAACATGGAACTACTTCATTGTGTCAAGTTTCAAGAAGCTAGCACAAACCGTGTTTTGATTTACAGTTCCAACTACATCTATCCATATAGGAGAAAATAGAGTGAAACCTAACATCGAAACTGTTAGTGCAAACGATGCTTCAACCTAGAATTACAAATCTTGGGCAGTCAAGTGAGATTGTTGTAGTGATGGTTGCCTGAAGGTATTGTGAAGATTGGATGAAAAAATATATTCTGAGAATTCCCGGAGACTCATGGATTTTGGAAGATTGGAAGACCTTTTCAATGAAGGTGTGTGCCCGCCAGTGTCTGCTTAGGGCTCAATCAAGCGGAAACAAACCACAGAGATAGAACATGGAACTACTTCATTGTGTCAAGTTTCAAGAACCTAGCACAAACCGTATTTGATTTAGAGTTCTAAACTACACCTATCCGTATATGAGAAAACAGAGTGAAACTGAAATTGAAACTGTTACTGAAAACGAATGCTTCAACCTAGAAGAACGAAAGTTGGGCAGCCAAGTGGGATTGTTGTAGTGATCACTACCTGAAAGTATCATGAAGATTGTATGAAAATATATGCTGATATTTCAGGACTTTAGTAGTTTTTTGGAAGATTGGAAACCCCTTTCAATGAAGGTGTTTTTCGCCCATCTCTGCTTAGGGCTACATCAAGAGGAAACAAACTACAGAGATAGAACTTAGAAGTACTTCATTATGTGAAGTTTCAAGAAGCTAGCACAAACCGTGTTTGAATTTAGAGTTCCAACTACATCTATCCATATAGGAGAAATCAGAGTGAAACCTAACAATCGAAACTGTTAGTGCAAACGAATGCTTCAACCTAGAATTACAAAACTTGGGCAGCCAAGTGAGATTGTTGTAATGATCATTGCCTGAATGTATTGTGAAGATTGGATGAAAAAAATATATGCTGAGAATTCAGGAGACTCATGGTTTTTTGGAAGCTTGAAAGACATTTTCAATGAAAGTTTGTGCCCCCCAGGCTCTACTTAGGGCTACATCAAGCGGAAACAAACCATAGAGATAGAACATGGAACTACTTCATTGTGTCAAGTTTCGAGAAGCTAGCACAAACCGTGTTTGATTTAGAGTTCTAACTACACCTATCCATATATGAGAAAACAGAGTGAAACGTGAAAATTGAAACTGTTACTGAAAATGAATGCTTCAACCTAGAAGAACGAAAGGTGGGCAACCAAGTGGGATTGTTGTAGTGATCATTACCTGAAAGTATCATGAAGATTGGATTGAAAAATCTATGCTGAGATTTGAGGACTTTTGCAGTTATTGGAAGATTGGAAACCCCTTTCAATGAAGGTGTTTTTCTCCCATCTCTGCTTAGGGCTACATCAAGAGGAAACAAACCATAGAGATAGCACTTAGAACTACTGCATTCTGTGAAGTTTCAAGAAGCTAGCACAAACCGTGTTGATTTAGAGTTCCAACTACATCTATCCATATAGGAGAAAACAGAGTGAAACCTAACAATCGAAACTGTTAGTGCAAACGATGCTTCAACCTAGAATTACAAAACTTGGGCAGTCAAGCGAGATTGTTGTAGTGATGATTACCTGAAGGTATTGTGAAGATTGGATGAAAAAATATATTCTGAGAATTCAGGAGACTCATGGATTTTTGGAAGCTTGGAAGACCTTTCAATGAAGGTGTGTGCCCGCCAGTGTCTGCTTAGGATTAATCAAGCGGAAGCAAACCATAGAGATAGAACATGGAACTACTTCATTGTGTCAAGTTTCAAGAAGCTAGCACAAAACCGTGTTTGATTTAGAGTTCCAACTACATCTATCCATATAGGAGAAAACAGAGTGAAACCTAACATTCGAAACTGTTAGTGTAAATGATGCTTCAACCTAGAATTACAGGACTTGGGCAGCCAAGTGAGAATGTTGTAGTGATGATTACCTGAAAGTATTGTGAAGATTGTATGAAAAAAATATGCTGAGAATTCAGGAGACTCATGGTTGTTTGGAAGTTTGGATGACCTTTTCAATGAAAGTTTGTGCCCGACAGGCTCTGCTTAGGGCTTAATCAAGCGGAAACAAACCATAGTGATATTACATGGAACTACTTCATTGTGTCAAGTTTCAAGAAGCTACCACAAACCGTGTTTGATTTAGAGTTCAAACTACACTATCCATATAGGAGAAAACAGAGTGAAAAATGAAAATTGAAACTGTTACTGCAAATGAATGATTCAACCTAGAAGAACGAAATTTGGGCAGCGAAGTAGGATTGTTGTAGTGATCATTACCTGAAAGTATCATGAAGATTGGATGAAAAAATATATGCTGAGATTTGAGGATTTTGTAGTTTTTGGAAGATTGGAATCCCTTTCAATGAAGTTGTTTTTCGCCCATCTATGCTTAGGGCTACATCAAGAGGAAACATCCATAGAGATAGCACTTAGAACTACTTCATTCTGTGAAGTTTCAAGAAGTTAGCACAAACCGTGTTTGATTTACAGTTCCAACTACATCTATCCATATAGGAGAAAACAGAGTGAAACCTAACAATCGAAACTGTTAGTGCAAACGAATGCTTCAACTAGAAGTACGAAACTTGGGAGCCAAGTGAGATTGTTGTAGTGATGATTACCTGAATGTATTGTGAAGATTGAATTAAAAAAATATATGGTGAGAATTCAGGAGACTCATGGTTTTTTGGAAGCTTGGAAGACCTTTTCAATGAAGATGTTTGCCCGCCAGTCTCTGCTTAGGGCTTAATCAAGCGGAAACAAACCATTGAGATAGAACATGGAACTACTTCATAGTGTCAAGTTTCAAGAAGCTAGCACAAACCGTGTTTGATTTAGAGTTCTAACTACACCTATCCATACATGAGAAAACAGAGTGAAACGTGAAAATTGAAACTATTACTGCAAAAGAATGCTTCAACCTAGAAGAACCGAAATTGGGCAGCCAAGTGAATTGTTGTAGTGATCACTACCTGAAAGTATCATGAAGATTGGATGAAAAATATATGCTGAGATTTCAGGACTTTTGTAGTTTTTGAAGATTGGAAACCCCTTTCAATGAAGGTGTTTTTCGCCCATCTCTGCTTAGGGCTACATCAAGAGGAAACAACCATAGAGATAGCACTTAGAACTACTTCATTCTGTGAAGTTTCAAGAAGCTAGCACAAACCGTGTTTTATTTAGAGTTCCAACTACATCTATCCATATAGGAGAAAACAGAGTGAAACCTAACAATCGAAACTGTTAGTGTAAACGATGCTTCAACCTAGAATTACAAGACTTGGGGAGCCATGTGAGATTGTTGTAGTGATGATTACCTGAAAGTATTGTGAAGATTGTATGAAAAAAATCTATGATGAGAATTCAAGAGACTCATGGTTTTTTTGGAAGCTTG